>NC_051848.1:7791993-7799965 GCF_002237135.1 Teleopsis dalmanni
GTGGTAACTGTCAATAAATTATTAATTAAATTTATAAATAATGAAGGAGCATTGCTAAATGTAAATTGATTTGCGATTTCGTGCTCATTTTGTATGCAATTCAATTTTTCGATGTGAATTTGATGTACGTACAGATTTCAATAAAATATTACTTTGGCATATTAAAAATGCAAAATTTAATTTGTGTTATAAGTCAAAAGTAATTTCAATTGGAAGTCATAAAATTTTTTTGCCATCTCGTTTTAAATATTAACAATTGTTAACGAAACTTCAGTTTTAACAAAAATTTATCCATTTTTTTTCGTTAATTCCGAGTTCCATATATAATTGACAATACATGTGTTATATATTTGTACAAAAGTAAAATGTTTTGTTTTTTCAGAAATTAATAAATATTTAATATCAATCATTTATGAGTAAATTAATTTTTTTTATACATTTAATTGTTTTTTTATAGATATTTTTCCTATTGAAATTCGTTTCTGATATGATTCTGATGTATAAAAAATATGGTTGTCCTTGGAATATTTCTTTTCCATTGACTACGTTCAATGTACACTGGGAGAAAATAGTACGAAGATGTGCAATAATGGATTTTGAAAGCTTTGAGAATCATGTCACCATGTCACTGCATTCTTTGAGGATTATTGCAACAAATGTGTAATAGTAACAATACAAAGAAGTACAAAACGTTGTACTGAAATTCACTTCTTGGCAGGATTCTGATTTCCCGGCAATCATTATTTGGTATAATGATCCGATATATGCAGATATAGCTTACTTCTCGAGACATCAACATTTAAAATTGTGAACTTTATACACTGATTCCACCAACAAAAAATTATGCACGCCATCTAGTGGCAATATGATTACTATTATATTATATGATTACTATTATATTGATCACACAAACGACCTTTAACAAGCTATTAATAAGCTTCTAGGACGTTTACTCGTTCTTATTCTTATACATTTTACTTAATTTATGAGATGATGCTACTTTTCACATAAAAATTTTTCCTTTTATTCGTTTGGAAGGTACGGTTTTGTAGGAAGATATTGTTCCCAAATGATTTTCTGGAAAACTTTGCATTGAGAGCTGATTCCATTTGAAGATTTTCTTCGAGGTTGCTGTTGCAAACATACCAAATCGCATTAAGAAACCAATTCAACACTTTGAATGTTTAACATATTTGGATCATCATAACATTATGGCTGCTTCGGTTACTCTATTGTTAAATTCCGGAAGTGTTTATTGGTTCTAATACTTGCTTAAGTAAAACAGCAATGTTCAATTTTTGGCGTGTATGCCGCAATTGTACGTATGATCATTTTTATAGCACTTTCATAATTTTGTTTTCAAAATAGGTACATGCTCAGTAGTATAGTAAAACAGGAACCTGTACCCATATATAACGATCAGATCATTGGTATATGTGACAGGATTTTAGTTTAAACATTTCAAAGCAACTCATTCCCGCCGATATCCGGGCACGTTTTAAGTATAATAACAAAATACTTCTAAAATTTGGCACGATGACCCACCATTATAGTAAAGCATTTTGTTATATGTCATATCATTTTTACTTTATGGTTGTGTAAAACTATCGGAGTAGTTTATATATTATAATTTTTATTATTACTTAGAGTATTTCTCCAAGCTCAGCTTCCTCTTCCTCAGTTTACGGTACTACTTTGGTTTATGCAACTGTGCCGGGCAATCTACTAGTACGTGTTATGAGGTGACAAAGTCTACAACTTTTAGTCGCGAAAGTTTTGTGTTTAATCTATAGTGTTCTATGATGTTTTATTATTACAGCAATGTAAATTAACATATATTTCCGGACCTATTCTGTGCATTTTATAAACTTGTCAAACATTGACACTTGTCTAAATTGACTGCTGTAAAGGTTTTGGTATTCTGTGACATAAATAAAAAGCTCTTTTCCTTGTTAGTTGTCAATACCTCAAATGCTGTTGACAGCTATAAAAATATGCTCTTTTTAAGCATTTTTTATTTTTTGCGTGCATAACAAATATTCTTTACTAAAATATATGCTCTTTACAAGCATATTTTTTATTGTTATTTGAATGCATGAAAAATGCTTTTGGCAACTTAAAATATGTGCTCTTTACAAGCATTTTTTACGAACAGTTACGAACAATTACGAACAGTTTTCTATACAAAACACATTACACCATAGTGTGATGAGTAGCACTAAGTACTTGAGCTTTGAAATTTGTCAAGATGTGTCCAGAATACCAAAAAGCTTTCTGCTTTATAAAAATCAAAAATTTTATTAAAGCATTTGACAAATCTGTCAAGTGCACAGAATAGGTCCGTTAGTCTATTTAGTTTTTCAAAACACTATTTTGGTTTTTGGTCCTATGGGCTTTTATTTGATTGTAGCGAAGATATTTATATAATTACAAGCTTAAGGCCAAGTAGCTATAACTTCTATAAATTTTAGTTAGATGTAATTTACAATTACGTTATAATTTCGTTAATAAATAAATAAATATAAAAATCACATTTATACCTATATAGTTCAGGAATTACTTAAACTCGTTTCACAACATCGATCCATTCTTCTCTGTTTTTCGTCTTTGCTTTCTAGTTGCTGATATAAATCTTTCTAAGATCTTGTCGCACGCTGTTCCCTACCAATATTCATGATGGAGTTCTTTCTTTAAACTAAGGTTTAATGTGTCCTTTATTTAGGCATACGTATAACATTTGCCAATCCTTCCAATTGCGTCATCTTCCATTAGTTGATTGATATCATGGTGATATTTGAAACAATATACTGCATTTGCTTGCACCGGTCCATATATTTTTCGCAATATTTTTGTATGTAATAGCCTCCAGGTTGCACATCTGTAAGTTACTACTGGCGTTATTATTGTTTTATATAATGGCATTTTCGTCTGTTATGGTAATTTTTTTTTTTTCTATTGAGTATAACATTTTAACGTTGTAGTATAACGCCGTAAAATTCAATTTTCTTTGAGGCAAGACTTTATTTTATCAAAAAAAGCTATAAATAAATTTTCTATTGATGTTTAATATTTCCATTTTTGAAAGATATAAGCTATTTTTTAAAATCTATCAGCTATAGTAACTGCTTGAGAGCAAGCAATTTTAAATTGTGCTCTGCTCGAAGGGAAACAGAATTGTGCTACGAACTACGTCTTCCTATTTAGTGGCTGCCAGAAGTTGGAAGTATAATTGAATTGTATGCTCCAGTTAAGTACGAGTACAAACTCATATGAGTACACACACCTTGCCTCAGCCAATATTTTATTACTTAAGTTGCATGACAGACAGAAATCGAAGTTTGTGGCAACGAAAATTTTTCCACAATTGTGAAATGTACACAAAACTAAAAAGGATATTCAATGGAGCAAGTAAAGCGCAAGTCTGTTGAACTTTTGTGCTCATTTGGGACATGTGCCACTTTATCATAGGCAAACATACACACATATATACCAAATAAATTTTATAATACTAATATCCATATCGCTATAAATTTATACAAATATATATATCTCCCTCTCTCTATGTATATATATATAATATATATATGTGTATGTATGTATAATTCGTATGGCATATATGGGAAGTTGTAGTATGCATAGAATGTATAGGGAATATTTCACAGATCCTTTTCGTTTGGTTACAGTTTGTTTTGGTTTGGTATGTAAAAAATGTTTCGAATAAAAAAAAAGTACAACAGGCAGCAGAAATACGTGAAGTGCATAAGCGTATAAGAGGTCATAATTTTTAGTTATGAACTCAGCTTTTGCCATTGCACGTGAATGTGCATTCATACATACACGTACGATGCAGTTTTATTTGTGTCTGTCGCGAGTACGTGGAACTATGTAGAAGCCATTAAAAGGATTTCGGGAAAAAAGTTGCATACCAAAATTGAAAATGAACGATAGCAAATTGCATAATTTATTTGCTTGAGTTATAATTTGTGCTTTCACAAAAGCCTCACAGACTTTTATTTTCATGAATGAAGCACCGGCTAAGTTCGGAGGCTGCGTGCTGTGCAGGATGCATCTTAAACATAGCTCGAGCTATGTCGAACGTATACGTATTTCATGTCGAACGTATACCGCATATGCAAATTGAATTGACACTCTTGACTCAGGGACAGTATGGTTCGGAAGTTTTTTGTAGAAAATGCGGAAATTTATGAAGTTTATTTTACTTAAATTTTTTTTTATATACAAATAAACATATTCATTTGGATATATATAAACCCATACATACGTCTGTCTTTCGCTTCATGTGCTGGCATTATGAAAGGTGTAATTTACCATTGTTTTTGTACGTGAGTATCTGCGTATTTTTGTTGACGCTGGTTTTTAATGTTTCCACAACAATGTAAAGGTTATTGACTTAAGTTGACTTGAAAACAAACTCTGAATGCAATACAGTTCACTCGTACCCTTAAGGTGATTTCGTGTAATATTTTAGTTCGAATACAGATTAGTCGAGTCTACTTCCAAACTATAAAAGTTAACATTTATTTATTCTGGTTGAGATAATTTAGTGAAAAATTTAATTAAAGAGAATAACAATTGAGAAAACTCCTAATTTGATCAACACAAATACAGTGCCAACAAGCGAGTCTGGATATTAAATTCGATGGAATTCAATGCTTGGTACTAGCAGCCTAAAACTCTATTAGAGCAATTGATACGAAATAATACAATATCCGAAACAGTTGTGTGGTCAGGTCAATTTTGTCTAAAAAAAATTCAAACTATTATCTTTCGACCAAACGATTTTAATGAAAGCGTTTTTTTCTGGCTAATTGAGGAATTAGTCGGAAAAAATACTTTTATTAATTTTTAACTAAATCCCACAGTGGCACTTTTTTTTAAATTTATTAGTTTAGTTATTTTTTAATATAATTAAATAATTTTTTTACACAAAGTATTAAAATTAAATTTCAAATCAAGTTACAATTAATTATATTAAATAATTATTCAATATAATGAAGTTATATATTATAAAAAGTTCTCTAATGAACAAATTTGCTGAACATGAAATATTATAATTGCTGCGGAAATATTTACGAAACCCAGACAGTAACCTTAATTTTGGTTACCGTCTGAAGTAGAACGAGTTGAGTGTACCCACATAGCATGACTACCTCAAAATGAAATACGTGTACATAAAAATAGTAAAATGGACACACTAACGAAGTAAATAATTATTTTATAATATTTAAAGAATAAACGAACCAAAATTATATGCAAATTAATTTTGAATAATTATTAAATTCCCCTTTTTAATTCAAAGTTGGGAGGTGTATGTTGTCTGGGTGAAATATTAGAAGTGATAGGAGCTACCATCGATTTAACTAAATATTTGAATATAATAAGATGTTATGCCGACTTAACGAAAATATTTATTACAAGACTTACTTCTGCTGTAAATAAATATTCAAAACAATATTGAGACATCCCATATCTCCCACTGAGGCATACGGCCTCAATATTGTGACTTAATACTGCCTAAATTAAATAATAATAATATTGCGAATTCTGCCTTGCCTACTTTGATGAGCCTCGACTCGAAGCAGATCTCGAACATACCTTTACATACTTAGATGATTTTATTACGAACTGTACGTCGTTCGAGCACTAACTACAGAATCTGAATAAAATTCTTCGCCGATTGAAAGCTGCTAACCAGAGTATATATGTAGATAAAAGCGAGTTTTCCGTACAGAAATAATATATCATAGACAAGGAATGATATTTCGGAATCCATAACGGCCAGACACTAAAATCCCGTTGTTAAAACCACCCTAATGAGATTTTGGTATATGTTTTTGTAGATAAATATAAGTACGATTTCAATTTTTCAGACTGGCCTAGTGGACAACATATTTTGGTAAGGTGATTTTTTTCCTTACAGATAAAAGTTGAGCGGTAGGGAAAATCAATAAAAAAAAAAATTATTAAAATTTCTAGAAACATTAAAAAATTGTAATATATTAAGCGTGTGAAGATGGCAAATAAAACTCACATTAAATACTTCTGTTTATCCATACGAAACCAGGGTGGAGAGAAAAGTGTGTTGTATTTGAAGATCCTCACAAAGCGAAAACAAAAAGGACAAGCATAAAAAGTCACAATACTTATACAGAACTTGTTACCTTAGGGTTCGCTTAGCACAAGTCACGTTGAGAACTGGAAAGAATTCATTCCTTTTTACATATTCAAAACAAAAACATTTCATATGCAGAAGCGTTTCTGTAAATACGCATACAACGTCCCTAGCAGGAATAGAGAAGTAAAGGGAATATGGCATTGGAGAGCTTGCAATAGACACGCACTTAATGCAATGTCAGCCCGGCGACGCACGAACAACAACAGGACAATATCCACACTTACCGGAACAGAAAACTGTTGAGGACTTAACGCTTTAAGGAAAAATGTAATTAAAACGTTGCACTGCAAACTAAACGCATTGTTTACTCCCTGTTCTGCGACAAAAAAAAAATTGTTGACTGAATTTTTTCATGAGAAAGGGGCTTTTTGCACATTGTGGCAAAAAATTTAATTAATTTTTTTTCTGTAGCAGAAATAAAAATTTGATTATTTTACACTTTGTTGTAAATTAATACATCATAAAAATATTAAACTAATGAAAGCTCCTCCTCCTTTTAGACATAACCGTTCGATATTCTGACATGCATTTTACAGTTTAAGTGGGAAGTAATTTAGAAGTGCTTCTGAATAAAATTACTTGAAAAATGTATAACTTGTATTCGAAAAAGTCTGTGGACTGATTATCAATAAACAAATATTCGTTTATCAAATACGTTTTAAATACATTTACCTCTGCTCAAAAAATATCCGGATTTTGTTGTTTGTTAACTACTCCTTAAGTAATAGACCTTTTTCAAAAATTTTTTGTTATGTTGGTACACCCCTTCTAGACATAAGTTACAAATTGGAGCGCCATCTGTCAATTAGTGTCTTTACAGCAGCTGTTAATGTGAGACTACCTCAAATGCATTTAGCGATTTTTACTATGTAAAATTCTTGTTGTACTCAATTTTTAGTCCAAATATGGCACCACTGTCATCGCACTGTCAGGCACCAGATTCGCCAGATCTAGTGCCGTGCGCTTGCCCCTTCGTGGTAAGCGTTTTGAGTCGAATGAATCGGTAAAAGAGAATTCGCCGAAGGAACTAAAAGCCATACCTGACAACCATACGGGCCTACGAAAAGTGTATGGAAGATTGGGTTAGGCGTTGGCATATGTATATCGCTTCAGAAGGAGCATATTTCGAAAGAGCTAAAATAAATTTGGAATAAAATTTAAATTTGTGTGTTTTATTTACAAAATCCGAGTACTTTTTGAGCAGAAGGTAGAACCTAAAACACTTTCATTACCAACAATAACACCAATTGTAATAAATACATTCCTAAGTAAGTTACTTTGGTTAAAACAACTATTTTAAACTACTTTAATATGTTCGGTGTAGACAGATCCAAATGCTTAAACTGCATACAGATTTTCATGGTATTTCATTACTCTTTCCTAACAACAATGCTATTGTATGAAATACATGCCCAAACTAGTTTCATTCCTTAAAAACATCAAATTAGTTTGATGTGATGTCTAAAATTGAATGTTACTTTATACCAACAACACTAGCCATAATTTTTTCTTTCAGAGTAGCAAAAAAATACTCAGAACTTATGAAAGAAAACATATGAAGCAACAACAATGCGCCTAAAATCTTCAGAGTTAGGTTATGCTCGCAAAAAATTTGAAGTCTTAAGTTTCGGTGCAGCCAAATTCAAAAATCTATCTATTATGAATGTTCACTGGAAATTTGTTGCAAAATTACAATCATATGAGAAGTTCATTTACTGATAAATTCAAATACATAAAGGATAGAGCTCTGAAGTTATTTACGAAAACTGATAGATT
>NC_051848.1:7800065-7966907 GCF_002237135.1 Teleopsis dalmanni
GTGTACGTATTTTCGATACGACTTCCAGAGAAGTTTTGTCAGCTCTTATGTGCTTTCTACAATTTATGTCACACATTGGAATTTAATCGAAAATGTGGCAATCTTGGCAATTTTATTTGCTGCACTTCAGTGAGAAAAGCGAAATGCATGCAACGAAAAGTGTTGGTAAAAATTTTAAAATTTATATAAAATCAGAAAAACGACAGTATCCTATGCCATGTGTTCTAATTTCGCAGAAATATTGATGGAAGAGAGGTAATTAAAATTTTTAATCAGGATTGATTAAAATGTTCTTTTCCATGAACATTTTGAAATACTTCCAATAAGTTCGTAGGATGATTAAGCGAAATACATTTCATTAAACATAGACATAACATGATGAATTAGCAGCGCTTTAACGAATTAGCTGGCTCATTCTACCTTATGAAAAACCGAATCGAATCGTATCGAATTCGCTTATTTGTATCGAAGTGAAAAAAGGGCAAACCTAAACAACGGCATGCCTCGAAATTCCGAACCGCTTATCGTTAACGATCAATGCAAACACTTAAATGACAATGATTTATGGATATGCATCTGGTGCTACAATGGACTCAGTAGACAATTCGAGTATAGAGGTCTCTCTCGACAAACAAAGCTTACGTTTTATAAGTCGCTCATCCTTCCTGTGCTTCTGTATGGCGCAAAACCATGGACTTCATCATAGAATAATAAAACAGAACTGAGAGTGTTCGAGAGAAAAGTTTTCCGTTGAGGATCTTTGGTACTTAACGAGTTGGTGATGACTACCGTGTGCGAATGAACCACGAACTTTACGAGCTGGACCAAAATTTCCAGCGAGAAAAGTATTTGAAGCAGTAGTTGGAGAAGGAAGGCGTATAGGTAGACCTTATCTCAAGTGGAATAATCAAGTTGAGGAAGCACTAACTGGACTTGGTGTACGAGACTGGAGAAGGCAGGCACGCAGCAGAGACGCTTGGAGAGATATGCTGTGTTAGACCGAAACCCGGAAAAGGGTTGTTATGGCTTAATATGTAAGTAAGTAAACAACGACTTAAGTTGGCTTTCTTGACGTAAACACAGAAGATATCTTATTATATGTCAAATTGTGTCGTAGAACAGTTACTCAATTGGTTATTGGTTACTTTGCGTTGCGCAGAGATATTGCTTGAGTATTGAGATTGATTAGGCTGTTGCAAACGAAAAAGGGTTTCTCCTTCTTCTTCGGCCACCACGACCGTGGTAGACGACTCGATTTTTCTTTTTTGTTGCTTCCTATTTATAATAAAGACATAAGGAAACCTGTTATTTTCGGGGGTGCAGAATGTACAGATACAGATTAATACGACTCATGTAAAACATTAGATACAATAATGTCATTACTTAAAGAGAACTGGTGTATTGTTGTTACAAATATATAAAAAATTCATGTTTTAAACTAAAATTAGTACCTGCTTTCTCACTGCAGCTTAATCAACTTATTTAATCAATTAATTTTGGTGTTTCCTTGACGCATTATGTCGTGAAATACCTTTAACATGCTAGTGTAGATGTACTGTAATAGGTACATTATCTAATGAAGAGTACAGAACACAAATTCATAATTATTTGAACGTTCTGGTATGTAGAAAAAAATAATATCATTTAGCCATGATTATTTGTGACAGTTGATGTCTTCATCAGGTAACTCGACAAACAACAGAAAAATCAATACTACTATTCCAATTATTAACTTATATGATTAATAATTGAAACTTTATATGCAATTAATTATTAATATGATATTTACTGAATGTTTATTATTATTACTATTGATATTATTAACATACTTTCCGCTGCATAAAATAATTTGTTAAAATAATTAAAATATTGATGTGACTATAGTTGTGGCTATAGTTCATTGTACATAGCTGTGAGCTAATTAAATTATTGATAATGTCAGCTTATTAAAAATTAAATTACAACTAAAAATTTATTCACATTTTAATTAGTCAAATCCAAAATTTTATCAATACTGTGTATCGGCCTCGGTGTGGTCGAAAAGTCCATTTAAATATTAATAAATTTATGGTTTTGCGTATCATTGTTGTACGGGCAAGTACAGACTGTACATACATATACCATAAATATTTTAAACTATTTAATTGTATTGTAAAAAAGAGTAAATAATACTAAAATAAAACTTAAAATGAAATCAAAATATTATTTGCTTTTTAAATTGTTCAATTGATTTTGTAAATAAATAAATAAATAAATATTACAATTGAGTTACTTCCATTCATCAATAAAAGCAGTGAATGTTGTAGTAATTCTGGATACAATTTTGGATGCAATTTTGGAATTGAATCATAATAAATTTTACGGCAATCAAAACTTGAAGGGAATTAAATACTTATTGTACCAACAATAAAATTGTAATATATATTGTCCTTTCCATTGGCATTCAATCAACTTGTGTGTATACTGTGTCAGTCAGTCACTTAAGTGCTGATATTATTTCCTGCTTAACTAATAAATATTCGAGTTTATATATTCATGTAATAAAATAATAATTCATTAACTTGAAAAGACGTACAGGCAAACAAAAGATTTGATATTGTCTTGACGTTGACGCTGACGCAGACGCTGGCGTTGACGTAGGCGTTAGTGCTGGTGTTGTAGATTGTTAATCTCGAAAACGTTTTGCTCTTCATTTAAGTGTAACCGCATAATTGTAATTACAATAAAACAAAATTATTTTATGAGCTGAGTTGAGTTGAGTTGTGGGTACTTACAAAAGGAGTTGCTTTGAGTGAACTTAATGAGATACTCATTTCAACATAATAATGTTATTCCCAACAATAACAATAAAAAACGCATAAAAGTTATTATTTGTAAAGTTTTGTTCAATTTGTTAGTGGAGAGAAGCTCTGGCATTTAACTCTGCTTAACTACTCAAAGGAACTATTATCAACGCACGAAGCATAAAAATTCCAGCAAAGGATGAAGGATATGAAAACCACATGAGATTGAATCGGTAAGAAAACTTTAGAAACTCAACAGACCAACAGACGAAACTTCATTTGCGAAATTACTTAAAAATTGCTTCAGTTATTAATAATAAATTAAGCAATTAATTTAATAGACTTATAAACACCTCAATAAGTCGTTTTATGTGCTCCTTGCCATTAATAAACTTTCGTAATAACACAATTAAAATTTTTATTTATTTTTTCAATATTAATTTCCATTTTTCTTCAATTCCTTGTGCAATTCCTGAAATGCTGAATATTCAATTATAATAAAAGGACTATTTTTTTGTTTATTTTGTATTATATTATTTTATGGTTTCTCTGCCTGTTGCAAATGATGCCAATAGCTAAATGTATAATTTATAAAGTGCGGAAATGTTTTCTTTTTTTTATGGGTTTCACTTGAGGGGAACATGGCAAAATATTTGTGAAAATTCCTTCTCACAACAGCGGCACGGGGACTGATGTTAGGGGAGAGGGAGTTGGTAACGACCAAACTTTTCATTATTGCTTAAAAATTTGCTAAATATAAAACTTTTTTTCTTCAGAGTTTTTATGTATTTGTATATAGTTGGTGTGGGTGAACACCACCCACAAAGCCAGATTTCAGTAAAAGAGCAAATAAAATTAATAGATATTTGTTTTATTATTATAAGGATTATTATAACCTAATAATTGAATATCTACAAAACACACACATCAATCATTAATAAAGAATCACAAATTTAAATACCTATTTGTTTTCAGACATTTTAATAGTTACAAGCAACTCTGTCCAAATCGTGTGAGTCGTGCAATGATAATGTTGACAAATTTACCATATCAATCTTCTATGGATAAAATAGACATATTCATATAATGAAACGTTACCGGCAACAAATTGTGAAAGCATTGATATCTTGTCCAAATAAGTCATCAATATGTCTCTTCTTGTGCAAGAAAGTGTAAATTGGAAAAAATGTTGACAATGAATAGCCTGGCATTGATTTCGAACCTCTTTAATCAGTTAAAGAACACAATCACAAAAAAAATAGTTTGGCTGCACAAAAAACTTCAACAATTTAACTAAAATTTTTGTTGTTTTCTTTTTATTTATATTCGAACCCTTCTAATTTTTAAACAGATTTGCGTCTTTGACACAAATTTCCGTTCAGAAAGTCTGTTCGTATATAAACTCAATAGTTTTAATATAATTTTGTTTAAATATACTAGTATCACTTTTTTTATAAAACTCTACATTCAAATATCTATGTAAAAAGGTTTTATTAGACTTGCTAAAAATTTTAAAACGCATTGAAGAAAAAGTTGTAGGTCTCATAAAGCAAAAAAAAACTGGAAACTTATGAAAGAAAACATGAGAAGCTCTGAAAGAGCTGAAAGAAAAAATTACGGTTAATGTTATAAACTTTTCCCTACAAGTACATTACCAATCTCAAGCTGCTTTATTCGACGGTGACAATGATCTTCCCTCATCGCATCAATATTGTTTCCTAATTTGAATGTTCTGGTCAGCTCAACAGTATCAGAAGTAGTCATGATGTACTTATTAGAAAAGATATGTAACATTTCTCCTGAACGTTTGCATATGATATGCGGTTGTCATGTTTTCTTACGGTGGACCGAAAACATACTTTTTTTGCAATAATTTGCAATAACTGAAAACAAAATATGAAAAGCCTATTGTATGCCACAGTAGTCGACACAGTGGATGGACTTAGCTATGACTGACCAGCATGAAAAACATTGAAAGTAACAATGCAATCATATAAGCTTTTCGACAGCATGGATGGTGAAATTTATTAATTAATTTGCAATAAAAAAAAGTAACAAAACTTTAGAGAAATATGCGTACATAAAAGTCAAGTACGGCTTTGGGTCAATTGGTTAAGGAGCGCTGACTCTGAGCTTCAAATTTGGCAGGGCACGAGTTCGATTCCTGTTGCTTTCAGTCTCAAAAAATTATTTACAAATAATTAAATACAAGAATTATTTTCAAGACCACTGATGATGGTCAGCTAAAAATTCAATTAATTAAAATAATATAAAATGAATTTTTGTTGTTTTAGTTCACTAATGTTCGAAAAACCTTTATGAAAAAAACAAATTATTTTATAATGGCAACCCACATTCGGGAATTTTTTTTGTGGTGAGGAGGTGGAATGCTTTATGCACCGTCAAACCGTTCGTCGTCGGAATGGTGTGTCCGACTTTCTAATATTAATATGTAGTATACGAACTAAAACACTCCCTCTTCGGTGATACTTAAACGCATTCACCGCATTTACCAGATTTTGGTACAGTGGTTTTATAAGTTACATGTAATGTTTCCAAATTTGTTTGGGTTGCTGGGAAGAAACTTTAATCGACTACAAACCTAATCTCTATAACCAACAACATAGCATCAACAGCATTTTGAGAATTTCGAAGACTCTCTCTCTAAAAGCTTCGAAAATCTTTGGACCAAGTGTATGGAGTAAGTGCTAAAAAAGTGTAGGAACATGATTTTTCTTTAATAGTATTATGTGTTAAATACATATAGAAAAGAAAAAATTTTAAGTATCTATAAGAATATGTACTATATAATATTTTAAATAACATTTTTTGTAAAACTGAAGAACTGAACAATTGAAGTAAAAACGTTAAAGGATTGCCTCAGAAGACAATGTGAACGATGGCATCAATGATGATGTAAAACTTGAAGAAGTTTCTTTGAGCTGTCAACAGTTTCAGAAAATTGTAATAATATTTTGCAAAAAGTTTTATTATATTATTTCTTTCAGACCGACACGAATTCGTGTGTAGCTCTCCAAAGTTCATGCAAAAGACCTGCACGCACAGATAGCAGTACGTCGAGTACAAAGGCTGCAGCATATCCTTAGGAGGATTCCTGCTGTAACTACACGAATTTGATGAAGTTGGCAAAGCGCATCACAACAATGCAGTACCTGTTGGCACAACACTTTTGTTCCATTTTGTGTCAAAAATTCCTTTCCGAGTTTTTGTTTATCGAGCGAAGAAAAATATAAGCAACAATGTAGGGAAGCTCCTAAGGCAAGACGTTTACTTAAATTCTATTTTGCGCTGGAAAATTTATTTCCATTTTTTTACCTAGTATTTTTATGATTATTTTGATTGAGTTTGAGTTTTGTAGTTTTTCTGTATGGAAAGAAATCGATTGCAGATATTGAAGAAAATTTTTCAATTCGATTTGATGTGAAGTGAATTCTTCTACTCTTATTTTTCAATATTTTTCTTTATAGTATAACTTCCTCTTCTTAATACTTTCTTTACCAATATTACTTTTATTATATGTATTATTTTATTTTTTAGTTTCAATATGATATAGTTTAAATTTTATGACATATTATCAATAAACTTGAAATATTGGTTCAATAAGTTATTTTCATTTTGTATCCATCAAGTTTCAGAATATTTATGATATGATATTGTACCTAATAACTTGATGATGAACAAAAAAAATTGATTCTGTATAGTATCTACATTAATTTTTTCTAATTGAAAATGCAAATGAGTATGTGTTTACAGATGACTTGTTTTACCTTCTTCTTTATATTCAGATTCAGAATATTGTCCCATAATAAACTTGAAGAATGACATACTTATATGTAAGATTTTTATTAAATATTTTAATGTAAAGTTACAAAATCCTAAACATTTCATGTGAAAAAATTTATAATTATTACAATTAATCCTTATTTGAACGCTTTGATATAGTACTGATCTATAATAGATGATTTCTGATACAAAATACAATTAATTTTTTGGTACGCACCGGCCCACTTTCAGTGACTCTACATCACACGTTGTACTTCTCAGCTAATCTCCCTTCGCTTAATACTTGGCGTGCGTTGCTGCCCTTGAAAGATCTGCACCCCACATATAGGTATGTAGCGTCACTATCTGGAAATATATTTAATTTTTGTAGAAAGTGGCAACCTTATTTATATGTGTGTACAAATTGCATGATAACTTGAGGTTTATAGTAGTTGACAAATTGCAGTCAATTCAGTGACATTAATTTTTAATTATCAAAACTATAGACTTATTGAATAAAATACGGTCTACGAATTCTATATTGATATTATCCTTTATGAAAAAAATCTTTGTTTTTAACTGAAATTAAAAAGTTTTATTAATCATGGCATAACTATTTACACCCAATGCTTAATGGATTGCAATAGATGTTATAGGTCTCGATGCACCAACGTCCCCTCTAGTTACATATGACACAAATTTTTGAAAAAGTTAGAAGTTAGAATAGATAAATAAATTGACATAAAGGCAATAAAATTTCCGTGAATTGTACAACACTTTCGGTTAGTTAATCTGACTAGAAATATTTGTTAATTTAAGCTATAATATTTCTCTTCTGTTTACTAAAAAAGGTCAATATCAATTATTATAAGCTGTTATTGTTATCAATTTATTCTCTATAGTTTGTGGTACAGATAATTTTAATTACTATATGTTCATATTGTTTTGATTTTTCCAATTAAAACGATTTTCAGTCATCAGAACGACATTATTTTTAGGCATCTGTCTGGCCGTTTCCACTGCGAGACTTAGATTTTCGACATCATGTTTCTCTTTAGAAAAAATATTATGAATAATTAATATGATATAGTAGAATTGAACCAGATAACGAATCAGATAGATAAGAATTACTATATTTAAATTATGTTTAAACAGACAATAAGCTTTTATATCCAAAATAAAACTCGTATGAAATTAAATTAATACCCTGTATTTTAGTGATACTACTTGACTAATAGCTATATGTTAATATTTCTTGTTTGAATCTTACTTAATTTGTAAATTTTAAAATGACAATATTTGGCAAAAACTATAAATCTTGCAGATTTTCAAAATATTTAATGCAATATTGGATGAAACTTTTGATGATACATACAATTTCATAGAATCATTAGAAAAAATATGATTAAGGTTGCTAGAATGAATATTGTGTTCAATCTTCACATTTGATCCTGCTCTACCAAGAAACACGATCTATGATAATATAAGCGAATCTTTAATCTTTGGGAAATGCCGAAAAGAATGAAGAAATGGTGTATTAAATTTGATGAACCCAAATCGTTTATACTTATAATTAAAAATACAATTCGGCTTCCATGCCCCAAGCAGATAAAATTGGGGATGTGCTGGAAAAGGGACACATCCCGCCCGTCGATTAACGTTGCAAATTGATATCTCAGTTAAGAGAAAACACGTAGGTTTAAAGGTGTCAAATATGTGCAGGACGTTTGGTCGTGAATCAAGGGTGTCAATTGTGAATCCGCATTTGACGTATTGGATGTGATCGTGGAGTTCAACTACAAAGTGAAATATCAATATCAACCAAAAACTTGAAGCAAAAGCACTGAATGCACCATAAGACCTCAGCAATGAGACAATACAGTCGTATCCTTGCAAAACAACCTATGAACAACAAGAAAACTTAGAAGACCTAAGAAAACTGCGCTAATTTTTTGAACCACAGAATATATATTATTAATATACGTTAAATGTCAATATTGCACTGCAACTTTATAGTGTTATATGGTAAAAAGATACTCACTCTCCGCCACCGGTTTTATAACATTTTTTTCGTTAAGTGCCTTGGCAATGCTGAGTATCTTGTTCTTATAACTCATTGTAACTACAAGCCAGAAATTTTGAAAAAATCCGAAAATTTTGGAGTTCCAGAAGTTTTGTGTTTGATGGATAAAAATCTTGATATAAGAATAGATAAATTTTGATTTAATGTCATATCGAAATATCATCCAAATATCATCAAAGTAGATTGATTAAAAGTTTAAATAATTTTAAAGGGATTATGATAATCTGTTATTAGTTGAATTTCATTTATATGTAAGAAATTGTGGTTGGGCCTTGAAGCTTGACATATTATTTCATTCGATTCACAAAAATCATTTTCCAAGGAATTGATTTCAAATTTTCAAGAGTTGCTTTTTTATTGTTCTTTCTTTTACGACGTTCTTAAAGATCTCTTTTAAAACTAGTGTAACCCCAGCTACTTTATTGGTCCTTTGTTGAGGAAATAGAAGTACCGATTATGTTTTAACTACAAGTGTGAATCATAACAATATAATAACCATAATGTAACAGAACATAACTATAAATGTAACAATTTAGGCTTTAGGATTTAGTTCTTGCTTTAATTACAGTAGTTCCCGCGGTTGTTAAACGATCGATAGTATGTTTTCTGATATTCTGAATAACAGTTCTGTTTGAAATGTTTCACTGAAACAGTGCTGCCAAATTAGAACCATGAAATGGTTAACAGTTTAAAATTAAGCATTCTTTTAGTCAGATGTCTTGGATATTTATTTTT
Organism: Teleopsis dalmanni; assembly: GCF_002237135.1. Taxonomy (NCBI): domain Eukaryota; kingdom Metazoa; phylum Arthropoda; class Insecta; order Diptera; family Diopsidae; genus Teleopsis; species Teleopsis dalmanni. The sequence goes on from NC_051848.1 coordinate 7,809,450, forward strand.
ATCAACAGATACAAATTATTATATATTATATCCTAAGCTTATAACTGCTTGAGAAAGGAGGTGGTAAGATTTTTCTACTCAACACAAAAGTGGAAAGAAAAATCAAGTATTTATGCCTTTAAAAATCAAAAATTTAAAAGCAAATTATTTTTTAATGCTTCATTTTATTAACTGCATAAAACTTATATTTATGATAAATATTAAAGGCTTCTTCTTTATTTAAAGAGGTGCATACATTTTTCACACATGCTGGTTGAAAGAGTTCTTCAAGAGGTGCTTGTATTTATTGATGCGTAAAACGGTACACTTTTTTAAGCCAGAAGGCAAGGAAGTAGAATATATTCGATTTCAGAAAGTTCACATCCTATCGTATATACAAAAGAAGAAACGAGTAAGTAACTTTTTGAATAGACGCAAAAAAGACAACAGATTCATCTCATATACACCAATTAATTTGACAAAATTGTATGACGAGATTTCTAATAATTCTGAACCGAATCATCAGTTGTGTGCCCTAAGAATGATACAAAAAATAGTTAAATCCGAATATGGTCCCACGTTGCAACAAGTCGTTAAGGCTGGAATTTTAGGTGCGGTTGTGGATTTATTAGATTTGGTATATGAGAAGAAATTCATTTTGAAAGCTACATCAATAATCCATGAGTTCACAACAAACGCCTCATATATAAAGATTTTAGTAAAGGCTGGCATAGTGACTAGATTAACGGATCTGTTGGGTACTTCTTCGAAGCACATATGTGACAATGCCATTCAATGCATAGCGAATATTATTTCGACTGTAAACAATTTGAAGAACGATTTCACTAAATATGGACTAATTGAGCAATTAGTAAGAATGTTAAAAACACGCTTGCAATCATCGATGGCGAATAATATTCTTTCAATTATCTCATACGTATATCAAGATGGGAAGTACAGATTTCGCATATTTCAAGAAATAGGCCGTTTGCTGCTCAGTAGCAATTCAGTTATTTTAGTGAATGCTTTAACTGTTATAAAAGAATTGACTGATGCTGAATTAGAGTGCACATATATTCTATTTAAAAGCAGAATTCTGGATGACCTATTGCCTTTGCTAAGTTTTGAAAATTTTAAAGTGCAAGTACTAGTACTGTTGATTGTCGGAAATATTGCTGCTTCTAATGAAAATGCTTTAGATCTTCTAAATGAATATGACACCTTAACGTATATCTACTATCTGACACACAGATTCGGTAAGGAACTTCGAAACTACATCATATGGTGCTTATCGAATTTTTTGAGCTCAAGTCCAGCACAAATAGAAAAAGTTTACGAAGCTGACCTCATTCCTTACATAGTGCTCAATTTTCGTACTGGATCGGTGAGACATCGTATGGAGACCGCGATCTGTTTGTGCAATATTTGCATTTGTGGTAACCGAGAACAACTTTCAACGTTAACCAATGATGTGGTCGTAAAGGAATTCTGCGAATTGCTTGACTTTAAAAATGAAGTGTGCACTAAATGCATTTTACGCAGTCTCTACAATATGTTGGACGAGTTTGTCGAACAGAGAAGATTCATTGTTCAACTCATCAGAAATAGTGGCACATTGCCCAAGTTGGAGAGTTTATTGTCTTCTAGTGTTTTTGATACTTATAACTATGCTTTTCTGATAATTAATTTTTGTGAAGAAGATGAAAGTTCTATCAGATACAAACGATTTTTAAAGTTTTGCCAGTCAATATAATAAATTCAATTTCTTTTGAGTAAAATAGAAAATGACTTATTCAACATTATTAAACTTTAATAAATTATACTAATTAACCATAGGGTATATCAAGCTTTGGACAAGGAGCTGGATGACTGAATAACCAGATAAGAGTGTATAGCACCAATTAAAAAAGTATTTTCAAATTAACACGTTGCACTGTTACCTTATTCATTGCAAGTGATCCAGTTTCTGGTAGCTTTATACTTGGATCACAAGAAACGTATGTAGAAATATGCAACGTCCCATAAAATAAATGGCTACTTAAATTTTGATATATGATCACTTGATTTTTCGATCACCGTTCCATGAACAACAACGTATTGTTATTTTCACTTATACCACAAGTCAAAGATCGCTGATATGTACGTGAAGAGAAAATGAGAGCATAAAATTAGCAAATGTGTATGTGCAGAGAGAGATCCACAAAAGTTAAGCTTTTTAAAAAATATTTTTTATTTCAATGTGTTAGTGGAAGAAACTGAGAGAGAACGCAGTTATTTAAACTTCCAGAATGATTCCTATTGTGGCACTAGCGTTGGATATCACATATAAGTTATCATAACTGATATAAAAATGAATCTTACAGACGATACTTTAAATTTAAAACTTATATCGCTTAAAGAGAAATGCAAGTAACACGTCTGTTGTCTTTCGATACTTACTTAGGGACATTCATTACCCCTGATGGTACAGTTTTGTTTTTCGATATATATATCAATTGTAAAATCAGTTACATATACTTTTGGTCGGAACTGCTTACAATAGTAGATTCGGCCATATTTTATACGGGTTGGGAACTTGTCACCACGTTGTTACATCCTTTGAGGATTACTGTAACAAGCCCACTATAGTTACATAGAAGAGTAGCAGTTAAAAATATTAATATATCCTTTGGAGAAATGTTGCTTAATTCCGATGTAAGTGGGTAGGCATCGCTAGACACCTAGATAGTAAGTCGATGCGTTGAAAACTTAAGCTCAAAGTCTCAAATTAACCTAAAACAATGAACAAAAATAGATTTAGTGTCGCACAGTGTTATCTGTTAGCTAAGACTGTCTTTTTATTAAGTAATAATATGCAATGACTTAAAAAGTGCTTATAGAACGCTAAACTTAAAGACTATGAAGGTGTAAGACTCACTTTGTTTATAAAAAAAATTATCCCATTCAAAAGAAAAGTGTATCAATGAATACTAAACTGTTTGATATTTTTGAATCATTTCCTTTATTGATTTCAGAAAAATATTAAAAAGTCGAACAGCAGTTTAAGAAGGTTGTTGATAAATACAGAATTGCTTAACCAGTATATATTCATGACAAAAAATTTAGTGTCTCTTTTAACAAGTAATGTAAGGCTTTTTGGAATAGAAATCACTCTGAACACTTTCCACCTCTGTGGAAGTCTATAAACTAAAAGGCTTGGCGTACATCCCAAATACAGATTTTCAAAAAAACGTAATCTCTTATATCAATTGTGCAAGTTGGGCTTAAAAACGCTTTTGCTGTATATTACCGGTTGCCTTTTGCGCTTCTTGGACAGAAGACCAAACTCTGCAATTCATGAGACCAACCAATCATTATCTGAGTTTGTAATGCTGATTATGTAAGTATGTACTACAGTGTACAGTAAACATATAGTATAATGATGTGGCAGAATATATTCAAAAGTTTATTGATTACTATTGATCTAAAATATTTTAAAAAACATTTTATGGATAAGTTAATTTACGTATAAAATTATTTTAAACCTTGTTATTTTTCTAATTAAGTTATGCCTTTGTTGATTTGAGAGTATATTTAGGTGAATATTATCCTAAATAAGCTTGAATAGATATACCTTAAAAATTTATTAATTTCTTAGTTGTTCATACAAAACATCTTTTTTATATTTCAAAATATCATTCCACAAATTGTTTCTGCCAAAAAAGAAAAATATTCTCCAAATATTATTCAAAATCTTTGATAAATAATTTCTTTTAAATTTCTTTCAAATGCGACTGCAGTACAGGAATTTTCCATGTACCAAATGAATGACTACTTGCATTGATTATGCAAAATCTCAATTCTATACATTTTATTTTATATTAAATAATATAAAAAGGAGATATGCACACCGTTCCTCATCTGACTCCAGTACTTACATCGATACACTGCACAACATTACTGCCCTCAATTGCCAACTGACTGAGCTTAAGAAATTTGGAAAATTGTTTTAAATCTCAGAGAAACATCTTATAAAAGATTTTATGAGCCATGACCAGGAATAAAGTAAACACCAAAATTGCATGTTATGAGTTGCATTTTCAATTTGCTGCAGCAAACAATTGATGCTTATAATGAAAATGTCATTTCACATACCTGCCACTACACAAAACTATTACACAAAATCTTCAGTTGCAGACACAGAATTCCTGAATAAATACACAAAGCCATCGTTGAGTATTGCACGAGTGTGTGTCCTGGCTCTTGGCATGACTACATTTTATGTTAAAAGATATTTTGGGTATTTGTTGCGGTGCTCGCTGCATTACAATTTAACCTTCCTTATATGCATTTACATTGGCTCACATACTCATCCCCTCTCATATGCAAAGCCATGCAACCGACTTTGGACTGAAAGTGTCCACATACAAAATTACTTGAAGTTTTTCTCTATTTTGTGTTTCTTTTCTAGACAATACAATGCATTTTGTATGGTTGTTTATTGCCTCCTCTGTCAACAAAAATAACATTTTTACATAGAGAATGACATTGTTTCAATTTTGAAGTCTTGAATTGCAAATCTTAAAAATTTCATTTTGATTTGTTGTTAAAATCTGGTAAAAATTTTATTGACCCTTATTTAATATTGAATGATTTTCAAATGATAATTTGTGGTTTTTTGTTTTGTTGTGAAATGGAAAAATTGATTTAATCAATCGCTGAAAATATCCCATGAAGTCTTAGATTGGGCAGACACTTATAATTTTGTAAAAACACATATGCCTTCATCGAAGGTTGGATAGCGCAATATGGCCTACCTCACATTATCACCTCGGATTAAGGACGTCAGTTCGAGTCAACAATCTTTTGCGAACTATACAGATTACTTGGCATCAAACACATTCACACGACAGCGTAACATTTCCAAGCGAATGGAAAGGTTGAACGTAGGCATAGTACGTTAAAAACGGCTTTGCATTTCTACAACTGTTGGAGTTGAGGTGTACGCCAAAGGAAGATCTCGGAACCAGTTCTGTCGAATTGTTATACTGCAATTCTGTCATAAAAACGCCAAAAACCAGGTGAAACCGATTTCGCTTTAACACTACGTAAAACATTGGCTCAGCTGAAGACAAACAAGGATGGCAGGCATGGGCAGCATCCAGATATGTTCCCAATGACTTAAAGACCATTAAGTTTGTGTTCATACACATTGATCGCGAAAAGATTTCACTGGAACAGCCTATGAAGTACTTTTTCAAATAGTGCAGCGAGGTGCTAAGGATGCAGTGTTACAACTGACATGTTAAAATCAGCTTACCTCAGCAGCGATGAAAACTTCAGCATGCAGCAATCGCCTTTCTCCTAAGCCAATCATGAGAAGGAAGAAGTATACGAGAAGAAGGTTCCCAAACCACCAACAGACTTTGCAAGTCAGCTGACTTTACACGTCCAACGGAGTTGTGCGAGTATCGCAAGTAGCTTGCGCCGTCGTTCAAACTCCACCGCTAGGAGGAGGAAACTGTGGCAGCATAATATACAAGAAGTTCACACGCTCACGTGAAATTCCTCGACTTCTTAAGGAACTCGCACTTGAATCACTCGTTTGAAAAGAGTTCTTAAGGAGCGCACATAGTGCATTCAGTTCAACATCCTTTGTTAGTTCCTTCGATAGAATGTAGACCCGTGGACTGTAGACCTTATTAAAACTGCATTCAGTTCAGTTTTTATCGCGGTGCTGCGACGTCAACACGGAGGTCACTTAGGAAATAAATAATTTAGTCAAATAAAATTGTAATGCTATTGTTATTTAACTATTCATGTATACCTATATATGGTATGAATAATAAAACAATAAAAAACTAATAAATATTGTTTTTAGTAAAAGATATTTATTTGCCACAGAAAAAGTGCTTCAAATAAGCACATTTAAAGTTAAATCCAATTTATAGAATCAATAAATTTGTTTTGATGGTGGAAAATGAATTGACCAATGCTATTTCGATAAAATTAAATCACGAAACGATTGCACCACAAAATTTCTGCAGTTTAAGTGCATTTCTCACGCAGAAGTGCACAAAACCATAAAACATTTGATGGAATTGAAAAAATTTGCACACACATCTGAACCACAAATCAATAGACTTGTCACCTGTACAATTTGCCATCAGCTATTTTTATTATTTGTTGCTATTTATTGTTAAAAATACAGTTTTATTCGTTTTTTCATTTTTCATTTTTTATTTATTTTTTTTTGTTTTTTTTGCATGTTTCTGTTTGTTATGTGCAGTCATGCAATTTTATTTTTCAACTTTTTTCCTTTCATGTTGTTATTATAGGGTTTTGCGCTCCCAAGGCACAGGGAATGAAACACGATTTTATCTGTTAGTCTTGCCAACGGAGTGCAAAATCGAAAATAATAAAAATCGAGCAAAAAGGCTTTCCTTTCTTCATTGTTTGCTTGTTTGCTAGTTTGCGTGCTTTGTTTATTTATTTGAACTCCGCTTTTGGTGCAGACATCCGACATATCACAAATACTACATTTTAACAGTCTCGGAAATCTCTTCAAATTTAAAGATTCTAGAAAAACACAAAAACATTGGGAATCTCCTCAGGAATTTCAATTGATTTTCTATTCGTTTCTATTCAATTACACAGATTTTTATTGAAAAGCCATTAACTAAGCAGTTGGCTGGTTCCTACATATTAAAAGTTTACTAAAAATAAAATACAAAACAATCTCCAACGGTATATCTCAAATATTATTATATTTCAAGTAATAATATTATTATATATACTTCATATAAAGGGCGATGCAGACTATCAGTTTTGAATGTCATTTAAGTTGCGCTCTCTCTTGCTTAAATTTATTCCAGCGACCGAACTTGAACATGCTCACATTCAAGAGTTGTCATTCAATTCAAATTTTTAAAGAATAAGGGTGTTTACGCACGCTGTTTGTGTGTTTCGCAAGCTGTAAGTGTGTTAGTGCAAACACGTAAAAAACATATGTCAAAAGTAAGCATTTAACATATTGGAATAGTGATGCCAACCAGTCATTTTAAAGATAATTGATTAAACATTTCACAAAAAGTTTTAATAATAGAAATAGTCATGACTGAGTACTAGTATTAAGCCCTAAGTTAAAAATTTTTTTTTGAATATATATATTAAACATTTTTCATTAAATTATGTTAAGCTTAAGATGCGAAATTTTTATAAAATTAAAATTTTCGATTCGAATTAATCCATTGAATTTTTTTAAATAGCTTACTTGTCTTTGGTGGTTTTTATGTAAAAAACTCCCAATTAAATCCCAGTATCTCGAGAACTAAACTATATTTTAACTAAACTCCGTTGTCAATTGGAAGTTGACAGAATTCATATTTTCTTCATTTTTGTGGTGATGAACCTGGATTAGCAGTATTCCACTCTGTCACTCTGACAGAAGTCTAAATGTATATTTAAAATTTCATTAAAATAAATTAATTCTTGATGTTTGTATAGTGTATCAGAAGGTACATCTATGAACATTGTGGACAAACGAGTATTTTTGGAATTCGATTTAATACATAAGCTTACGCAATTCATTTGTTTGGTAACATTGCAAGGATTCACAAAACACACAAAAAAGTAATATTTGACTTAATATTAATTTATATTATATTTAGTAAAAACGAGCATTATTAATAAACCATTTCCTGTTATAATTTAAAACGAAACCTGTGTCGGGAATTATATATAATAAATATAATGTTCAATAACTAAAATAAAATTTTTAATGCAATTAAAAGTGCTGCGGTAGCACTTTTTACAATTTACTGAAAAAAGTATATACACGCAGACGTGTGACAAATCTAAACCGAATTTAAAGAATTATTTTTAATATATTTATAGCTTTCTGTCGTGGTTTAAAGATCCTTCTCTTTGCATCATAAGTCATAAGATTTTGACGGAAAAAATCAGAAAATTAAGAAGTATTTTTATGGGTATATCAGCTATATTAAGAGTTTTGTAGAAATTATCAGTAAAAATATTTTACATTCTATAAATAAATAAATGTGTAATAAATTATGTAGTAGTTTTTTGTGATTTTCTAGTTAAGTACTCATATATGTAACTTGTATATTATAAACTGAATCATACTTTTGAAAGTCTGTCAATATTTAAACTAGGCATGATATCTAAGAGTGGTAAAAACAAGATTGAATTAAAAATTTCTTGAAATTCCACTGTGTCCAAAATAATAGGAGTGCGGTTAAAGAAAAAGCAGATAATTTCTTCTTGATGAAACTTCAATTTTATTATAAAACTTTACGTCCATGAAAAAATCATCAAATTTTTTTTTTATTCAGTTAAACCTGTCATTCTATATATTTATATTTATTTATCATTCATATAGAGAAGTATAGTAATGGTGTAATCGACTTTTTCGACTTATAATCGATTTGAACAAAAATTTATTTCATCACCTTTGATTTGGAAGATAGTTTTTTTATATATACCTCTTATGAGAAGAATAGAAAAATCCGAGTCATTAAATTTTACTCTTCAAGCCTCAGTGGAGCTTCGTCAAACAAATATTGGTCAAGTTCAATAAACATTTTTTAATCATTAAAAATTTTGTGGGTAAGTATTTCCTAGTACTACAATTTTATTATAAATGGATCTCATTTTGGATCAAATGGATCCCATTCCATACATTATGAAAAATTTCAATAATTCGTTTTAGAGATATCTCAAAATCAATGTGAAAATTATACAAAATAATTTCTTCATCGTTACGGCACAATTTCGAAGTCGAGGTACATCTATTTGTAAACAAAATATTATTAAAGACAGCTATTTTAAACATAACATTTTTCTTTCCGATTCCAAAATATCATTAAATCGCGACAGTTATTATATCTGCTTTTAAATTGCAATATCTCGAAAACTGAACATTCAAATAATTTTTAATTTTCTCAGTTTCTTAAATTTTTAAATTGGTAGAATGGATTTGGAAAACTCCAAATCTGTAATTAAAACTTCATTCAAATATATAAAGTATTGATGTTTGTATAGTGTACCAGAAGGTATAGTGTATCTGCGAATATTATGGACATACGAGTACTAGTCGATTATGAATTTTTCGGATTTTGTATTAGTATAAATAAAATTTATTTAGATTTAGATAAAATTATTTTTTATAAGGTCTTTTTATGACGCTAAAAAATTCACAGCACAAGACCTTTTTATTTTTTTCCCATGGAAGATAAGGATCCGTGGGGTGTTCAGGAATAATATTTTATATTTTATTTAACCTGGCTTGTAATTTTCTTAAAACAGATTCATTTCGGGCCATAGGTAATTTAACCCCTCTTTTTCACAAACAAATTTATCTCACATTATATTCTTTATCTTTTTGATTTGAATTTTTTAGCCAGAGAGTTGTAATTTAGAATGGATGATACTAATATAAACCAACCAAATCTATAATATCACCTTTTCAGTCTTCAATTTTATGAGCTAAATTGTGCTCGTGAAATATTATGGTATGTGATTCACTTTTAACCTCATGTAACGCGGCTATATAAAACTATATTGATCTGAATCTTAGTGTTATAAGTAACCACTGTCGCATAAATAGACCGAAATAGATGGGGAGATAGACAATCATTCTACAAACTTGGCTAAATTAATTCCTTTTATCTTATTGATAAGAAATTATGGCTGATATATAATTGCTTACAATAGTGAAGCCATTCTGCTGTAAACATCATAACCAATCCATCATGTTTTTTATTCAAAGTAGTTTAGTGCATTTTACCAAATATAATTTTATTACAAAATACACTAACAAAAGCTAAAAATATTAAATATTATAAATTCCATTAGGTCACTAGTTATTTACTATACAAAATAAAAAAAACAATATAGTAAACCAATTTAGTTGATATATAAATATATTTAGATAATTTACACAGATAAATTTCCACCTCATTTATTCAAATTTTTGAAGAAAAATCTTTGTTGCCCTTAAACAGACTAAGTGTTTTGTAGTCATCTCTCTTTAATAAAAATATTTCTGATTTCACACAAAAGCACAGCAAATCTTCCAGTAGACGAGCAGACTGTCAAAAGTACACAAGAAAGGTAAAAATTAAATGAAATGCAAGTACCCACAGACATTTATTCAGACACACTTGCAATAATTATTTGCTTTAATTAATTGCTTAAAATTTATAAAGTTCAAAACATACAAACACAAGATACTCGTACATAAAAAGTATCTGTAACATTTCGTCAGCACTACACCCAGCCACAGTTAAACAGACGAATTGGAGTGGGAGCACATCAACCCAAAGCACATTTTCAGACGATTTGGTGTTAAATGTAGAATTTTAATTCAAACCTTGAAATGTGCTTTGAGGCACTTGAAGCGTTCAACTTAAAGCAGTAGTGGTTTTGATGCTCATTCTCTACCGAAACAAAAAGCAATTTTTCAGATACAAGTTAACGAGTATCCAAGGAAAAGGTGTGAAGATACAAGCATTATTATGTGAAGTTAGTCACTTCTAAATTGCTTAATTGAGCATATTCAAGTGCATGAAGATAAAGATGTTCTACATCTGTTAACGATTTATGCAAAATAAGTATTTTGCAGGTATTCCTAGTGGTAAACATAGTATTTCGAGTAGTGACAACAGCAGTAAGCGATTATTGCCTTCAAGATACAACTACGCTGAAATATAAATAATATTTTTTCGATTTCAAATAATTTAAAAGGCTTCTGCTTTGATATACCAAAGATTTGATTTCGATATATTGCCTAATGAAATGTTAAGGTGTTAAGAGAAATCAGGTTTCAAAGGTATGCATTTTTTATTTAAAGAACTTAATTACAGAAAAATTAAACTTCCTTTTTTGATTAGTAACAACCCGTGGAAAAGCCAAAGCCCATTTGTTCAGTTTGTGTATATTGTGTAATACAATATAACTGCTTTCTGTGTAAAAAGTAGTAAACACTAAAAATATTGAAAAACGCACCCCACAATTTTTGCGCTGAAGCTATATGCAAAAACCGACAGGCTGTCCTACTTAGCACTATTTAATCTCAGAGTAATCACTTACCGCACGGGGCGGTACGCAGATCTTAGATCAATCATTGAATAATCAAGAAGATTATCAGGAATACTCAAATTAGTCAATGAAATTGGCGGGACTCTGCAGAATCCCTCCAGCTATCATAGAGCAAAAGTGTCCAGATGCACTAACTCGGTAAAGGCTTAACATAAAAACATAAGAGTAAATAGTATTGTACTGTTTTTTTGAGATAGTTTTGAATGCAATCTGTTACCCAGTTCCTTTCGCATTAATGTTTTTGCTATTATACTTTTGAGTGTTCTGCGACAGTCCAAAAAAAAAAGAATTCAACAAATGTGATCGATGAGACACCAAACTCAACTGAGTGTTGAAAACTAGTGGGTTTTTAATATGTTTTTGGAACTGAACTCAGTACTTCGAGGAAGTACTGAAGTGCTACTTCGAGGTAGTTTGATTAATTTTACAGCTGAAAGTACTAATATAACATATGAGCGTTTTTTTTGCGATTGCGGCTTTTTCCCTAATTTAACCAGTCTGAGTCAATCTAAGTGGTCTTAAAATATCCCATAATGAAGTCCTTTTATTGAGGAGCCCTTAAGGATGTAGGCAAACTTTGTTTTGAAGAACTAACTTCTGAAAACGCGAGTTAGTGTCTAAAGCATTTTTACTCAATAGTGTCTGTGTTTACTTGGGTGATATACTCTTACGAATGTGCTATTTGATTATGATAATTAGTAACACATGTGATATTATTTCATATAATTTTACACAAGTATAGTTTGAAACCCAGTATATTTTTCTGATGAAATATATATTTCATTTGTTTTTAGTGAGTGCAATTCTGAGTTATAGTGCAGCATCTACAGAATCAAATAATTTCTCTTGCTCGTACTTTGTCTTTTGTTGTTAGTGAAAATCTAATCAATCATATTAAATATTGGTGTATCTATGTCTCATCAACTGCTATACCCGTAAATGGGAATAGTAAGTCATTTGAATTACAACAAAAGTGTTGGACGATCCTGTAGATATAAGCACGAAAACAATGTCCATTTACATGATTCATTGCATGGCGTAAAGGAATACCATATAAAGCTTACTCTTTCATTCTTCATCATCTTTGTACACATACAATACAGAAAAATTTAGTGAAAAGGTACTACACTACTATTTTAAGTAGATATTAACAAACTTATTAAGACCTAAGGACGACAAAAGTTATATTGAAAAAATGAAACTGGAGTAGCGCACACAAAAGATGCTCGGAGGCGTATAAAGAAGGAAGTTGCGGCCCATACTGGACTATAATGCTTTGAGTCAAAAATTCACTTATATTTTGGCTATGAAGCTTCCATTATGTGCTTATGAAGTTTCTGTTTCTGAAAGAAGAAACTTTAATGAACATTAAATTTTTATGTTAATTTTTAGTTAGAAATTTTAAACAAATTTCATGTGCATTAAAATAGTCTGCCTTTTAGTTTGTACTCAGTCAAAAGTTACTCTATTGCACAAGGCGGACAGTACTTTAAGCTTTCAGATTGTCTTGAAACTTAACATATATGCATTCATACTCAATTGACTACATATACTATATATGAAGAAGCGTCAGCATCAGCATCATCATCAGCATCAGTATCAGTATCAGCATCCTCTTATACTTCATGCTAGCATAAAAGTACATAAAACATATGTGAAAAATATACGAGTATATTGAAGTATGTAATTCATAGCAACTTGTTTTAAAATATACACAATGCAGAGTATATGTTTACACGCACTTATAAAAACATTAAATGAATTTTTACTGACATCGCTAAATGCAATAAAATACTTAAATGACTTTTTAATGGCTAAAATGTAATTATTGACATGCACTTAATTATCCTTAATTGAAATTGTGGCAGCTTTTCGCTTGTTGAGTTTGACTGTTGATAATGATTTTTCGCAAACACAATGTCCTGTGCCTCCACATAACATTTTGTAATGTAATTTGCGACCGTAAAGTAATTAAAGACCAAAGTCTGTATTTATATGAATAGACACAATATATTGCAGGGAGTGACTTTCCTTAAAATATTAGTTATAATTAGTTTATGCTTCATTCAATTACAAGAGGATACAATTTTTTTAAATAATTTTGTAAGCATTTCTATCCAAAAATATACATATATACAAGTGTACACACATAGTGGGAAAAGACTAATGAAACCATGGAGAATTAGAGCATCCATAAAAAAATATGCATATTTACATCTCGATTTAAAAGAACCAACATCACCGTGTCCAGATTTTAACCGAAATTTCTCTCATTCTAAATCTTTTAAAAATAACAAGAAATTTACACTTGACGTGACCATAACTGTCTGCATAACATGGTCCTAATTTCAATAATTTATTATTATTATTATTATTAGATAAGATAAGAAAGAACAGGGTACTAGCTCCCATTTGCGCAGAGCACCGCGACCATGATTGATCTTTTGCGCTACAACAGACCCTAACTGAACAAAAGACATTTCGCCTTTCGGATGAAGGTCAAAATGTCGGTTGTTGAGGACCTCCTAATGTCCGGAAGGTGCTAGCAATTCCCGACCTAGTGATCTCCTCCTGGCCCAGATCAAAGCTGGGCAGTCACATAGAATGTGGCTGGTTGTCTCCTCTGCCTCCAAGCAGAGTCTACAATCCATCTCTTCCGATAGGCCCATTTTGTTGAGGTGGTAACATAGCCCATGGTGATCCGTTAGATATCCCACTAGCAATTATTATTAGATAGCACATCTAAATCTATTAGTTAATTGAATGAAGATAAGATATAGATAATAATTTTTATTCCTCCATAGAAAAGATTTCAATTTATACTCGCATGTTGTTTATGTATATGAAATCTATTTAAATCAAGTACTCCGATAAAATCAGACTGATAAAAATTTTTCAAAAATATTTTTATAAATCAATCTAGTAGAAAATTGTTTTTTTTTTTTGTGACAAAACGAGTATCGAATGTCATATAAAGGATTTATTTTTCGTTGAGAATGTAAAACAGATTGTTCTGTTTCAGCTAATTTAAAACTTTTTTATAACACATTTTTAGAACGGCTTCTAGATTTTAAAAATTCTCGTTGTAATCGCAGACTTTTTCTCTCTATAACTTTGAAGAAGTTCGGAACTTACAACTTAAATGTAAGTAAATACAAAAATTTGGACTATATTTAGACGACGATTGCACGTGATTTTTCCTGAGTAATATTAGAATTTCCAAAACTAATTAGTTTTCTTCTTTATATCAGATAGTTCCTACATAGTTCATCAATATATACTTGTGAGATTATTTCAAATAATGAGTCATTATTTTTTATACTTTAAATACATATACTTTATTATATTTTCATATATTTTAAATATATTGTATTTAACCGATTTCTGATTATATTTTACTCTACATTTACTGAATTTAGAATGGAAGAATTTAGAATTCTTAATATCTTAAGAAAACGCTTATACGACTATTTTTCCTATGGGGTAAACGGAAAGGAAGTAAGTTTGAAAAATAATTGAAAAAATATCGCATTGTGTCTTAATAAGATATTTATTTAGACCCAAGATTTCATCAACGGTACAATAAATAATATTATATTTCGTTTGAGAGGGTATGAAAAACTGAAACTAATTAAGTTCGCAGCATATTTGAAGACCATCACACGTTCAGTCAAACAACGACTCCGAAATAATAGGAGGTTCAAGAGTAGATTAAGTTCGGCAAGCAGAAATCACATGTCACGTGATCGCATTGATCTACTGACCGAGGAAACAATTATTTCGGAAGAAGAATTAATTACACAATTGAACGTGTTTTTTATTCAAGAACTGAATACAACAATCTCAAATCCACGTCATTGCAACTCCAAGCGTTTAAATGGTGGTGAGTAGAAAATTATTATAAAATAATTAATAACATATATTCTAGCAATATATTTCATAAAAAAAAGCTTCAGTTACACGCCTCTCCAAATCCTCACCTAATATTAACAGTAGCTGTGAAAACGAAGCGATACTAAAACGAAGTAGTAGCGCTCCTTCCATAATGGAAGAAGTGGGACTCAATACCGTTGATGAAAGTCTTGGTGTGAAAGTGGAAAGTAAGTGGAAAAATTATAATAGTTTTTAGGTTCCGCATAGTTATTTTCTTTAAAAAAAACAGTTGCTACCATCGAATCCAGAACTTTATTACCAAATGTAAATGATAGCATTCCTGAAGGCGAAAAGCGTATACAATGCAGTAGTGCACAAATAGCGTGCAATATAGTTGATGAAGGTGCTGATATAGTAGCTGTTACAGATGCTAAAGAAAGTAAGTGGATAAATGATAATAGTTTTTTGCCTTACAGATCCTTACAGTTATTTTTTAAAAAGAAACAATGGCTACCATCGAATCAACGACTTCATTACCAAATCTAAGTGATAGCATTTCTGAAGACGAACAACGCATACGATGCAGTAGCGCACCCGCTTTGCTTTCACAGGCAAGCTTCAGTTCACAGCATACCATTCCCATGAACCCATCGAGTTCGGAAGAGCGTATACCACCCGTTCCGGACAACGAAGAAGTAGTAACTCCCTCTCATAGTAATTTAATTCCATCACCTGCACACAATTCGTCATTTAATCAGGTTTTAAGTACTTTGAGAAGAAAAATTCTTCACATTTTTGATTTGATACAAAGATTGTTTTACCTGCAATAACAATCTTTGCCATGTTGAGATAAGGACATTTTTGATGAAAGCCGAAAGCGCATAATTTGGCATTTATGTATGAATAGATTTATCCATATGTAAATGTCCGTATAAACTGTCTCCAATATGAGAAAAATTTGAAATCTAATTTTTCTAAAAACTAATCAGTTTTCTGCTTTATGTCAGATACTTTCATCATATATCAATATATCCAAGTGCACATACATTATAACAACCTTTGCCATATTAAGATGCGGACATTAGTATTTACGACGAAAATTTGCTGTTATTTGTTTTGATATAAAATTATAAGTTTTTTTTTTGATTTTCGAAATATAAAATAAGAAAAAAATTAATAGTAAAATAACCCTATCTTGTTTTAATATTTAATTAATATTAAATTGTCATTTAACGTCAGCTATGACGGTAGTGACTATTTTACTTAGTAGTAACTATTGTATTTGCTAGAGATGTTTCTCGAAAGGCAATGAACTACAACACAAAAAAATTTTTTTTTATTATCAAATTAATTGAATCTTTTTAAGTTTCTTTTGATTAAATTTAATTAATATTAAGTAAATAATATCAATCTTAACCAAGTTGACTTGTCTGGTTGGTTAATTGGCTGTTATTTTCAACATTGTCTATATGCTATCCGTTTTGGTCTATTTTGATGACCTTGGTCTGGCGTATAAACAGCGTTTTTATCTGTATTATCATAACTAGCATTATTGGTCTTGAAGTGCTTTAGTTTGCAAGGCTGTCTATCCAAACTCCCACAACCTTTAAACGAAAATAAGTATAAAGCATTTGCTGTGCTATCGCATTATCCTTAGCTATATATAAAACAATTAACTTTTATGATTATTGTTGTCAGTCTAAGGCGCATTCTAGCGAAAAGAGGTTTTACTGCTTATATACTTGGAGTTTACTATATAGCTCATTTTTTGTGAGCCTATCAGAGGGTTTCACAGGTGCTGCCCATTTTTAATTAAATTTTAAAAGTAATATAATTCGTACCTAAAAACAAATAATTTATATTAAATCAAAACACAATATAGTGTGTTTTATATAAATCGTTGCTGATATAAGTTTCTCTAAAAAAAACTTTATGAGTTAATCCTTTTTTGTTCAAAAAATGCAATTTTTGCCATCATCTGGAATCCAAGCACAAAGCGTGTCATAAAAATTAAATATCTGTTTGCACTTAGTCGTAAACCGATAAGAAAATCGCTTAAAAGTTGCAAACATCCTAAATGACTACAAACTTCATCCTCTTTACAAGACACAGAAGTGAAGTGGACTAACAACAATGCCGCCTACTAAAAAAATATTATTTCCGAATTCATTTGTCATAGACCACAACAAATTAAGAAAAACTACAGTATGCGGATATATCGTCGCACAGATGCACAGATGCACAGATACGGCGGCAGTCCATATATCAAATCAGAGATCCAACTAACCGCCAGTTAGGTTGCGTACTCGAGAAATCTCAAAGATACATTTTACAAACAATAAATCGAAATTTATTACAAAAGTGCGGTATTTGTCTGGTTTGTTAATGTTGCAGTTGTTGTTCATGTTGTTCATGTTGTGGGTGCCTATTGTGCTGAGCCTGGTGCTGAAGCTGAAGCAGAAGCTGAAGAAGAGGCTGAATCTGAAACTGAAACTGAAGTTGCTTGCTTGAAAGGTAGTGTGGCTGAATTGTTCAAATATTGTATACGAATTTATAGATTGTTTAGTGTGCAGGAGTGGCAACATGCTATAGGAATATATACGTAAACGGAGCTTATGTCATGAAAAAAATTAAACTCACTTTCACATACTTTGCCTTCATTTTGCTCTACTAAGTAAAATATTCATTTCTGAGTAAAATATTTGCTTTTGGGGTTTCTGCTCCGCTTGCTCCGCAAAACAATGAATTGCTTAAGGTATTCAAATAAATTTCACTTCTCACAAAATAGCTGACAAATTTATGCACTCTGCCGACTGCTGACTGCTGACTGCTGAAAGTAGACCCATCGAAATGAGTTCTTCGAACCACGTTGATCCTGTGTTTGCATTCATGAATTTATGAGTGCATTTCGAAAATTGTACTAGTTTAATGATGCTTCAAATTGAGATATGTCTTTATTTGTGGGTTCAAAGTGGGTGAAAGTGGGGAGGAATGAGTTGTTGCCAAAGCAATTAAAGTTTGAATTTTGCACTTTAGTTTGCAGTTGTTTTGCATACTTGTACTTTCTATTAGAAAGTTAATTGTTTACATGAAGTAAACTAGGACTAAATATTTATACTTTTTTCTTTTACTTTAAACCATGCTGTATATTTTTCAAGGGCTAACAAAGCATTTAACTAATTATTTACAATCTATTTAATATTTAAATATAAAGCTTTAAGTGAATACTTCTTTTAAAAATAGTGAACTTCATGATACTGAAGGGTTTTCGAAATCCTGTTTTGGAGAGAAATTTTTGAAAACACTTATTCAAATTATTGTTAGTCAAAAAGTATTAAAAACATGGTCAGTAAATGTATTTATATTAATTTTCAGATACTGAAAACATTAAACGATTAAAAAATATATCCAATGTTATTACAAAGTAATATAGGTGATATATAAAAAAAATATAAAATACCTCACAACTTTCCTGAGAGAAATTACAGAATGCAGTACAGAAAAGTACAACAAAAAGGACAATTGGATAACCTGAAGGGCCGAGTTAAAGACAGCTTCAAGAACCGGATGGCTGCAAAAGGGTCAAAAGGATGGTTTTAAAAAATCAAGTTAATGATAACTTTACTAAACGGGTTCATAATAACTGCAAGATTCGATTTAGTGATAACTATGAAGGGGTCAATCGGACAGCTTCAAGAACTAAGTTGAAGAAGCTTCAAAAATCGAATCAGAGGTGTCTGCAGAAAAAGCAATCATATAGGCTTAAGAATCGTGTTAAGAATAGTTTCTATTGCAGTACTTTTATTGTTTCATAAACTGGGTCGTGGATAGCTTCTAAAATCAGATTAAAAATAGCTTCAAAAAACGGGTTGAAGGTAACTACATGAATACAAGATACTAGAAAAAACTGTAAATTAGTTAATCAAGCTTGAGAAACCGAGTTGAGATAGCGCAAAGAACCGAATTCAGCTCAACTCAAAAACCGGTTTGGCTTTAGTTTTAAAATCCGAGTTAAGGATTGCTTCTAGGACCAAGTTTGGAAAACCTTTAAGAACTGCTTAGAGGATAGTTGTAAGAACTGTGTTGAAATAAGCTTCAAAAACCGTGGTGAGCGAGAGGTTTGAATAGATTGGGAATAGTTTTAGGAACAGAGCTATGGTTTAGTTATAGAACAGTGTTAACGATAGCTTCAAGAACCGGGTTAGGGATAGATTCAAGAATCGTGTTTAGGATAATTGTAAAAAGAACTGAACTAAGAGAAGCTTCAATAACTGAGTTAATGATAGCTTCAAGAATCGTATAGAGGTAAGCTTTAAGAACCGTATTTAGTTAACCAGGTTGATGAAAGTTTTTACAAATGGTGTTGAGGTTAGGTTCAAAATATGAGTTGAATATAATGTAAACAAGTGGGTTGAGAATAACGTCAAGAACCACTGTTGGAGCTTTTATAATGGCTTATTTTTTTGAGACAACTCCAACTATTAATCAATACGTTAATTAATCTGTGAAAATAATTGTTACTACTCTATAATGTTGTGTGAATTAATGAAAAACATCTGCTTAATTTCTGCAAGGTGTTCAGGATAGTAAATAATTTCATATGATATTGAAGTAAGAGCTTATGGTTTTCTTAAATGCACATATTATGACCATATTTTATGTAATACCTATATGCAGGTATTCAGAGCAATGAAATCAATTTAAACAATATTGAAATGAAAATTAATTATTGAAATACATCAATACTTTACTTGTGATCCTTAAGTAATACTAAGTCGTATACATTGGCATTTAATATGCACTTTCCAAAATTAATCGCTTACATTGTTTTTCCATAAACTCTCATTAAAATAAAGTACAAAGTGCAACAAGTGCATTGGAAGAATTATTTATTTTAATTTTGTTGATAATTTTGTGCGCTCTGACACTTCAACTCGCTTTTCATACAGAAATAACCATATGGTTCCTGTTATTAAGTAAAGCCGTACTTCGCTGAAAAGGGACTTAAAATCGAATCGGAATTTTATCCGGTGGTAAAAGTTTTTCATGTCACTTAACTCAATTACTTTTACACCAATTTTACATTTTAATTTAACAGGAAATATTCAATAAACACTAACTCAACTCCAATACGTTCGCTCACTCGCATGCAGTACGATTAAGTCCCAAGCAGTGATGATATTTTTCAATACTCGAAAAAAGGAACTTGCAGTATTAAAGCCACAAATTTCAATAAAGTGAAATTGGTAACCAGAAACCATGATAGCATGATATCAACTCTAAAAGCTGTTCCCGCAGCTGACATTATTAACACTGTTTTCGCAACATCGGTCCTGGCTGCTGTGTCGGTTAATGCTGATGACGCCAGTGATAATGATTCTGATGGTTTGATTGTATATCAAGTAATTGAAACGACCGACTACCGACAATATAAACTCATTTGTGTACGCATTCACATAAAACACCAAAAGTATATATTGTGCTTTTATGTTCTTTGTAATATCCACTGCTCTACTGTGCTGTGACAGCACAAAAGATATATCCGTATATCTGTATATCTGTATATCGCACGCGCCACCACACAAATGCAGAGCTAAGAGTATTTACGGATATGCAAATGAGTGATACTGTCAAAGAAATGAGTTACATCGAAATATTGTATGTGCTCTTGTTCAGTTTGCACATAGTATTTTGTAAACTAAAACTAAAATTAATGAAATTTTTGTTCTCTTCTAGATACATTTTATATATTCGCGATTTTCACGTCATTCACGTCATGTCGAATTGTTATCACAGAATGCAGTTGGATATTGTTTGTTAGCTTATGTGTCACATCATTGTCACATTATTGTCACATCATTCTCACTACATTGTCACATCAATGTCGCGTTAATTGAGAAAACACTGAATTTCATTAAAGTTAAATGCAGTAAATGATTTCTAATCTGTCTATTATTAATAAATATTAATTGCCTAATAATTGTGAATATTCAATCAATGTAATTAATTATCGTATTTATCGCACCATAGAAAATCCAGAGAATGTTATACGATATTGCAATAGTAGTTAGGCTATACTCATCTTTTCACATAGAATTTAGAAGATTCAAACAATTCAATCAAACAAAGAAAAAACATCGTCGTACTGTATGTGGGAAGTACTCGTGTATAATATTTTCTTCCCCTTTTTAACTTTCGGTTGGTTAACTAACTAACTTTGTGGCTTAAGAGGTAACTGTTTCTTTTATCCGTTGCCAGAGCTATTACAATCAAAATCGTCTAGAGAAACTTTCAACCCAAGGCGGTTTAAGATTCATTTCAGAAATGCTGAAAGGGCACTATAGGTTGAACTTCATCTTATAAACGCTGGGAACTTACTTTAATGAAACTTGTCGTTTTTGTAGGGAAGATAATAAGAACTCAAATTACGTGGTAGGAGTTTGCATGAACGTAAATTGCACATCTTATATTGGGTGAAGAAATAATACTCTAAAATGTGGGTTGAATACTAGAATAGAGGAAGATAGAGGAAGTTTTCTAAGTTGGACTTGGAAAAATACTTCAAGTACATTGTAACATAAAATTTACACTAACTAAATTTTACTACACAAATAATACCAAACAACACAAATATAATAAAAACAAAATAAACAACAAGAAAACAGACAACAATAGAAAGAAACTTGTAAACAACGAACCGTTGAAATCACAAGAACAAAGATACTGCTTGCTTCGCACATCACAAGTATAAAAGGCGAAGCAAACGCAGTAGACTGGCATTCAGCAAGACAGCGAGCTAAGAACAGGTCGTTCTATATTACATGTGCTGAAACACCAAGAATCGAAATTTACATCTCGATTTCTATTTTGTTTTATTTTTTTTATTTTTAATAGAAATACACATTTCTATTAAAAATCATAATTAATAACGAAATTAACATTTCGTTAATAGTAATAGAAATATAAATTTCTATTACTCTATTGTTCATAACGAAATCAAATTTTCGTTAGTAAATTACTCGGTAAGGTGATAATACCACATGAGTATTAGCACCCATACCAAATCCATTGTATGAAGAAGAAATTCACATGTCTTCAAACCTTTTGTCAGGGGCGTCGAAATTAACATTTCTACGCCAAAATCCATTGTATAGAGAAGAAATTCACATTTCTTCAAACCTTTTGTCAGGGGCGCTGAGATTAACATTTCTACGCCAAATCCATTGTATAAAGAAGAAATTCACATTTCTTCAAACCATATCACCGTACCAACGTCACCATCCACCGTATTCCACTGTTCCTATCAAATAAATTTATTGTAGGACTGAACCTTGAATCCGGCGAGTAAAACCCCGGCCAGAAAGGTTCGTTACAACATGAAGGGCACACAATAGATCTCTGGGTCACAATTTAAATTTCCCAAACATTCCAATTTATTTTAAGAAGTAAATACAATGTATTGTTACAGAAATGTTTACAGATTGCTTAACTTTTCATTTATTCTCAGCACAGACAGACTTATCTTGTGCTTAAGTCCGATTACATATAATCGCCATAATAGATTGTATGAAATTTCATATTCTGTAAAAGCTTCCGTGTTTATTTTATCAAAATCGCATAATAAGCATTATTTGAATATTAAACTAGATTGTTGCAATATTCAGAACCATATATGCAAATATGCTTTTTGTACTTGCCACAAACATCAATTTCAATTCTTCATGGCTCAATCACAGCCGTGGCCTGTCAGCAATAATTGACACTTGGCATATAAATAAAGTGAATTCGATACCATTTTATATTAAAGAAATGTATGTAATGTGCTGGCTTATATAAATATATCTACAAGCATATGCCTGCGAATCCAACAGATTAATATTTATTCATACAACCGGCGCGCCGTTCACATGTGAACGATTTCAGGGCATTCGTTAGCAAATTGGAGTACTGTGTTCGATTGTAAGAAAATATTTATCCTGGAAGGAAAGTTAAAAAGTTGGGTGTATTGTTTAATACATTTTTATTAAATTTTTGATTTTATTGATTGATTGCCTGATTGGTTGATTGGATGATCGATCATATTTCATATGACGCTAAGGGCAGCAAAAAAGTATTCGCATTTCATGCAGTCATTCTACATTCTACATATGTTGTTGCAATGATTTATCTTGTAGACTGTTTAAATAAAATTTATGAATGAATTGTTTGAACGTAAATACTGCGAAATTACTTTGACCTTAAATTGCGAAATTTTAAGAAGTGAAAATGATTTTTATTACATTTTGTGTGAATGTGAAAGCTGTGATTCCTGCCTGCAACGTCCTCGAAGGTTCGCGTACTTCTGATGTGAATTCTGAAACAAATTGCATCGAGAAGCTGTTCAACATAATTACGTGTTCATGTCGAATTTGTTGTGCTTATGGATTGCATAAAGGAAACGTGAGTTCGTGTTTCCAGCACGGGTTGAGCACATCAAATCACGCGCTTGAAATCCGACGTAGTCATTGTGTTACACAATCGCAATTCGTAATCACTTTGAATGAATGCGATAAAATATCTATACATTTGTTAGATAATTTTGGCTGTATTATTGTGGAAAAATCCGTTCTCAGAATTGGAAGCAATTTAACAAGAAATTTAAAGGCTTAAAGGATGTGTTCGAGTTAATCTATTTAATAACTGAAATGTTGAAAATATTGGAAAAAAAATTGAATAAAAATATAGCTAACGTTGAGAAAAATTATAGAGAGAGGGTAAAATGAGAGAGATGAGCGCTTGCAGACAGACTAAACTTATGATGCGAAAACCGTTGGCCAGTGAAGCGATAGAAGTGAAGCAGTGATAGCAGTGAAGCTAACCGCGGAACAACTTTAGTTGGCTGACCTCATTGATTACTGGACATCACCTCAAAAAGATAACTCTTGCTGAAGAAGAGACTTGCAGACTCTGCCAATGTCTGGCACTGGCAAGCAGGAGGATGACTGTCTTGGAACACCATTGGATTGGTGATGACTTGGCAGCTAAGTTTAAGCTAAATGAGCTGCTTACAATAACAAGAGATATAGTTATGCGAACGAAAGCAACTTTAGCCTTAACTCAATAATGGCATGCAAGAATTGAAGAAGGAAACACGACCTAAGTCGTTTTGTGGTCTACTATGGCTAATCTTTCACTTCAGTAGGGTCCCTTGATGGACGGTGCACTGTCCTAATATTCCACAATCGACTTCTTTGTAATAACTTTAAAAATCCACACAATTTTAGAATGCAAGGACTCTTTACGTGAGCATTTTGAGTAATTCTAGAGTATCACCAATTATAGGGTCTCGCTTCGAATGTATTTTAATATGAAATGATTACGAAGAGTCACAATCCTTTAAACATATTTTAATCCAAAAGCTGAGCAATCATTTTTTTTTTTTGCTGGAAGTGTAAAACTAATTTTCTTATTCATTACATTTCGCCTCCTGTTAATGTTGCAGGCCATTAATTATTTTTATTAGCAGTGCACAGGAGCAGTTGACTTAAGCCAATATTTTCCCTTTGTGTACACACACTCTTACGATATGCATATGTATGCGAATATGTAATGAGTGCTGATATTTATCGTTTGCACTGTTAACTTACACGCAGCTGCCTTTATGCTTATTGATTGCTTAGTGGAAAATTATATGCTGTGCTGCTGTTGCTGTTGCTGTTGCTGTAAATACAATGCAACGAGCCAGCATAGAAAGTGCTGAGCATATTGCTTCAATGCTCAATTAGGACAGCAAAAGCGAAAGCACAAAAACAACATCACAATTTTACAGAAGCATAGCAGCAGCAGCAGCAGCACGGAAGCACGGAAGCAAAGACGTCAACACAAGAAGAGGCAATGGCCACAACCACCACAGCAGCCACCACCACCACATTTTAACTTGCCTTTCTGTAAATTGTTATGTTTTATTTGTTCTTTTTCTCATATATTTTTCTTTTTTTTTTGTTGCTTTTCATTATATCCGATTTCATTGCCATTGCAATTTTACATAACATAAGCATAAGCAGCACTTTTTGTTTTTGGTTCTGATCGCATCTCTTCCTTTTTTGTTTATCGCAGTTTTTTACTCCATTTACGAGTAGTTTAATCGCAAAGGAACGAGCGGCTGAGTTTGTGAGTTTGGGGTCAACTTCAGTTTCATTGTTTCTGCACTTCCAGCAACGGAGAATGCCGGGACACATGAAAAACAAAAGGCATTCAATCAATTCGATTGTTTTATTGAATATGCAATGCCAACAAGGAAGGTATATAAATAAATACATGTACATACTCGCTGTTTGTGTTTATGTTTGCTTCAGTACATGCGTGAATGTGTGTGAATGTGTGTGTGAGTGTGTGTACAGTCGTAAGTAATCGCGTGTAATTTGTAGGGCATGTTAGGACACATACGACGGCGGACGCATTTACTTCGGTGAAATACTCACACTGCGGAAGGCTGTGAGTTTGGTGACGTTAGTGCTTTCCTTTGATGGACATGAATGCTTTGTTTAGAATTTAATTAAAAGCGAATATTGTGCGTCCATCAAAAGAAACACGAAAAAAACAAAACAAAACAACAAATATTCTTCATTTTCATTTTCACTTGTGAGTTCATTCGGATCACATTTCAATGCGGGCGCAATTGTTCAAATTATTCATGACTAAGTTGGCCACATATTGGCCAATAAAAGTAAATAGTTTTGATCCAGAGGCTTCCATGTTGATATTGTGTTTGACTTCCATGCACGGCTGTTTTTAAATGAAAGTATTTTTTTATTTACATTAATTTAAGTTTAATTTAAATATGAAAATTAACAGTTTAAACTCAACGCTACATTAAGATATTTATTCCACTTACCGCAAACGAAAAATTCGTCAACTGTTTTTCGTTTGTAAAACTTGTTTCATCACCACTTAATGTTCAGTGATCGCAATTAAAGAAATGTGATCACATCGTCCCTTAATCAGTCTCTCCTGTGACTGATTTACATTTGTAAATCGTTAAGTCGTTTATGAGAAATGAATTAGGAGAATAAATTAGTTACATCCATCTATTCCAAGTTCGATTCCTGGTACTTGCAGTCTCAAAAAATTATTTACGAATAATTAAATACAAAAAAATTTTCCAAGACCACTGATGATGGGTATTTGGTAATATTCGAAACAGCTGCATGATCAGCCATACTCATACTCAATTAATTAAAATAATATAAAGAGAGTTTTTGTTAATTACTGTTCGAAAAACCTCTTCATTTAATTTTTTTAAATTTAATTTTTTTACACTCTGTCTAAAGATTTCACATATAACTTTTTGGAGAATTTACTATTAAAGTTCAGCTTTATTTTTTTTCAATATGTTAAGATAAAAAAGACTCGACTTACTCTTCGCATTTTTAAGGAAGATTACATATATCTATTACAGATTTACAAATATGTTACAGGTCATTTTTTTAATTAGTTTCATTAAACGATCTTTGAAATGGATCTGTGAACCACAATAGGTATAAAAATTCTTTTTTTCAACCACATCACATTGATTAGATACAAACTTTTAGAAATGATATCTTTTGTTCTTTATTGAGTGAAAGAGTTTAAAAGCCACCATTTTAATATTTAATCCATTAAAACCACTTTTATAGAATACTTTTAAGAAAGATTATGTTATATACCTAGACTGTCGAAGCTCACTATACAGTGAGTTTGCTTGCATTATGTATAAATGTGAACATTTTTTCAAGAATCTGAAAGATAAGAAGTTGTTATCATGATTTTTATCACTTACTCCATTAACAAAGTAATTCAATAAAAAGTTGGAAGATTTAACGATATGCAGGCGCCTATATATGGTACAAGTTGACCGCGTTCAATTAAGAACAAATCTTAAGTCTTGATTTAGGTTTATTGATAGATCACTGCCGTGTGCGGAACCTTGCTAGAGGATTCAAATCCATCAATCATTGCTGTCGTGAATGTGAAAAGGATGATAAAAGTTTTTAATTGGTATGTTACTGTCAAGGACATACATGGCGACTGTTGACATAGGGACTTACTTCTTTTGGAATTCCGACCAGTATCTTCGTACTCATGAGAATAATTATTTTCAATTATTTAAAATTTTATACTTTCTGATTGAAAGGCTTCAATTGGACATTCTTCTGTCACTCATATGGGAATTGTGTTAGCAGTAATTGTAAATTCGGAAAATTGTGAAGGGTGCAGAATACTGATTGGTCATGGATTACCTATGTTCTTCACGTTAGTTTTGTTTGCTTAATATAAGACACGAACTTGTTGTAAGTCGCTGACAATTTTTTATCATCATTAATTTTAAAATGTTTTTTATAGAGATCTGGAAATTTCATTAACAAATAGAATTGTAAATTGATCTAGATATTAATGGAATTGCAAATGTGATGGTAACATTAGTATTACAGTCGTTTCAAAATGCATTAATTTGAGTTAGAAAAATTTTTGGCAAATGTTTCGTATTTGCATTGAACTGTTAGTTATGGTTAACATATGGATTTGAATTTGGTTTTAAATTGTTATAAAACGAATACTAATCTCTGTACTTCATTAAATTTATAATGCCAGTTATTAAAAAAGTATATATTTCTTCTTACGGATACTGTATTAACACTGTGTATCCCCAGAAACATTAGGGTTTCTTTACTTTAATATTACTTATAAGTTTTTTTATAAAAATTTAAATATGTTCAGTTTATTCTATTAATTTTTTACTAAATTTGATTTGACCGTAAATATTTAATGGAGATATTTCGACTTTAATACAAGTCGATTACGGCTTTGGGTCAGTTAGTTAATGAACACTGACTCTGAGCTTCCTGAGAACTTATTACTCTGCCCAGGGTGGGTTACTTGCAGTCTCAAAAAATTATTTACTAAAAACTAAATATAAGATATAATTCTAAGACCACTGATAATGGGTATTTGGCAATACTCGAAACGGCTACTTGTTCAGTCAAAAATTTAATTAATTAAAATAATAAAAATTTTGTTGTTGTAGTTCACTACTGTTCGAAAATAATTTAATAATAATTTATTACAGTAGTGATTATAATTAATTATTGTTTATGAAATTTTTTATATACTTTTTTATCGTATGATACTCGAATATTTTACCATTGAAATGTTTGGAAATGTATTCAATAACAATATCATGTAAATATAGAACTTATTTTAGAAGTTAATACGACTTGAATCTCTCGAAAGAAAATTAAATAAAATTATTTCAATACGTCTTCATGTACGGACAAAGTAAATATGTTAATAAAATGCAATACTGAGAAATATTGTATTGCATTTGTCATTTTCCTATGACCAATTTTAATTTTTAATCATGTCCTTTTATATAAGAAAAAATAATAAAACCATTTCTTCTTTTCCTGCATAGCACAACACACCCACTATTAAGCTAAAGGTTTTCCTGATAGCTTCAACTTAATATAGTTTCGATGTGCACGCTGCTCCACATATGAAATGGTTATCTCGAACTTTTGGCGTCTATAGTTGCTCACGTTATCCCTGCATATGTAAAGTCCTATCAGTTTTTAGTGATGTTAAATTACTCCACACTGTGGTCTGATGAAAGTTAGTAGGTGCCCGCTTGTGTGAGTGTGTGCAAGTATGCCGTAGAGTCTTGGATGCGGGGGTGCTGAGCTCACTTTGACAACAATTTAATATAACTCCAACTGACCGTCGTAAATATTCCCATTGGTAGCGATTTTTTTTGTTGGAATTATTTTTGACTGAATAAAAACTGAATGGGAAAGTGAAAAAGTCCTTGCTAAAATACCAGAAAAATGCTAACAACAAAAAATGTGTATAATAAGAAGAGGGAAAAAAGAAATTTTGCTGGAAAGCCGCAAATAAAGCGTAAGGCACATTGTCCTGTTGCCATACAAGCTCAGACTGACGATGAGCGGTAATATTGTTGATAGGAGAATTGTAAAGCATTTGCTTCAAAACGCAAATGAAGCGTTCCTGCTGCAGGCAAAATGCCGATGGGTGCAATTTACTAGAAAATATTGGTTTCTTTATGTTATCGTATACTTTTTAAGTTTCTATTATTCCTTTTATTATATGCATTCCATATACTACATATATATATGCGAGTACATATATATATATTTTTTTATAATAGTTATGATTCTGCTGCTTCTGCTGCTTCTGCTGCCTGTCCAGCTCTGACAGTTTAATGGTTTTAAAGCCGCAGAAAATGTGAGCTGTGGAAATGCACATTTTTTGCTGTAATAGCTGCTTTCTATCTACTCGTGGTATCTAGTAGATATAACGTCGAGTAATGTAAAGAAAAAAGCACTGAATTGCATTACTTAACAAAACCATTTTACCGAATCGCATGGAAACTGACAGCAAATCGCCAAACTCTTACTGCAACATTGAATTTGATTATATGGAAACGTTTTTTCCGCCTTGAAAAAGAGTTAACAATTTTTCAAATAAAATTGGAACAGTTGTAGTTCTTAGCTTTACGAGGGAAGCGTTTAGGAAATTGACGTAGGGATAGAAGAAGCGATACGGAAGAAAACATGAGTGCTAATCTCAAAACCCTCCGTAGTAATTTGGAGTTTTTTTTACCAACATGAGAAAAAAATTCTCCTAAAGAGAATGAACAAAAAAATAAGAAAAATGTGAACATTTATAAAACACATTTTTTATAATTCGCGTAAAGCCATTCTAACTTTCATCATAAATTAAAAATTTACATTACTTGATCCGCCCTACAACATTTTCCCAACTATCAGTCTTCTATGCGAAGATATAATCTATCTATCTTCTATCTTCATCTATGGCATAGAATGATAGATTTAGAATCTATCATATGCCATAATCCACCAATAAGTCACCCCTCCAATACCTAAACTCATTTTTCTCAGTAGTAAGTATATTGTAATCCATGATTTCCATTGATACTCGAATGAGACTCGCAGTACTTTCACTCAACCATACCTTCTTCATTGCCAAGCGGTAATTGCTGTGGCCTTCATTGCTTTATGTAGAAGTTGAGGAAGAAAGCAAATACATAATCTAACTAAGACCGTTTGAAGACCGTTTTACAAGTTTCCAACTTAAAGCTACTTTTATACATTCAGCTACTACTAACATAAGATTAAAACGAAGGACTTAAGTAAGAAGTATTATAAGAGAAGATATTGCAGTTAACGCGTGGTCTAGGCATCCTTATACGTTCATTAATGATAAAAACGTAAAGTAATTAAACAGATTGATCTTATCAATCAAAAAGTAATTATGAATGATGCTGCTGAAGAAGTAGCAATTTCCTTCTGCC
This sequence comes from Teleopsis dalmanni, assembly GCF_002237135.1. Classification (NCBI taxonomy): domain Eukaryota; kingdom Metazoa; phylum Arthropoda; class Insecta; order Diptera; family Diopsidae; genus Teleopsis; species Teleopsis dalmanni. Next base: position 7,839,748 of record NC_051848.1, read on the forward strand.
CATAAGAAGTGATTTGGGTTATACAACATTTCATCTAACCAAAATGGGTGTCTTTATTGAACAAAAGCATAAAAAGCTATCATATAATGCTAAAACAATATTGGGAGTGTTCTATTTTATATCTTTGATCCTCTCTTAATTGATTTTTGATCTTCTATAAATTGATCTCTCATCCTCTTTGAACTTTGAGGTGGTGATGACTATCAAATTCGAATGGATCAAGCAGTGCGAGCTTTATCAAAAGTCAATGATAGCTGAGTCATAAATTAGCATCCAGCAGTTTCACTAGCTTGCTCATGGTATGAAGTTGGAAGACGATATTTCAGCTAAAAAGGCATGCGGAGAAGAAAACATAAGAGAGGTCCGTGTCGCCGCCGGAGTGTTAAAGTTTATGGAGTGTTCTGGAGAGAAATGATTCATTAGATTGAAACTCGCAAACGAGTTGTTATGGCCAATTAAGTAAGTTATTAAGAAGCAGTTTTCATTCTTTGATTAACAAGGCTTGGAACACTTTTATCAGTAATCTTCACTAAGAAATGTGTATGATAATATGTAAAAAATCTATTTATAACCATAAAATTAGAGATCTAAAATATAGTATTTACTTATTGTGGAATTCATATTATGACAGCTTTTTTCGCCGGAAATATATAAATCATATAAATCAGAATTTACAATAAAATTATTTCTTTCTATCAGTGGAAGATTGTGCAGTTTTCATAGGTCATTAAGATAGTAAGATCATCCAAAGACTATCTGGGTTACGATTTAACTAACATATAACTAAGGTATAACTTATTTTGATTCCATAATCATCAATACATTATCCGACATTTGTTACCCTTTTCTACTTTCCCTTTCTAGTAAGCGTCTGTGACTTCTAAAAATTAGTTTCTCGAGAGACTCTAGTTCATAAGTAAACTCTATGAAATTATAAACAATTTTTTATGATATTTTTACCACTATTAATGGTTTAATTATCTATACCTGGCAGTAGTTCGACTACAACATCTTACATTAGTACACATGATTCATTTTGAGGATTTTCGCTTCACGACTAGCTTTTCTAGAAAGTATCTAAGCTATATAAAGACTCGTTGTTATAATAAAATATAAAAATATAAAAATATATAAATCAGTTTACACATCATATAAATGTTTAATCTCATTATACAATATTATAGATTATTGAACAAAAAATTTTCGTTTCAGTTTGATGTCAAATTAAAAGCTAACAAAGAAAAACTCTCATAGAGCTTTCACAGAACTTTCAAACACATAAAAAAACTTTCATATACATAAATTAACTTATGCCAATGAAAACGACCAAATGTTGATTTGATTAACATAAATTGCTTTAGCTGCAGTGGGAACATGGTGTAAGATCTTTAGAAATATGATGTTGTTTTAAATCAGAAAATGCCGACAATTAATGAAAATTTTGTGAAATTAAGAAAAGTTTAAATATAATTAAATAAATTTATTACTTCTCGCACTTACCTCGTAAGCAAGTCACATCAATTGTACCTTCTCTCGCAAAACATTCGTCCGCTTCATTTTATTTTGTAAAAGACAACTACTTGCAGGCAATGTCGAAACACAAAAAAAAATTCTATTATGTTGCTGATGTATGCCTGCAACAGCAACAGCAACAGCAAGAGCAACTGCAACAGTACCGCCAGCAACAAAATGTGCAACGACATCGTGGGATTGTGCGATTGTGCGATTGTCAAGTTGTTGTTGATGTCTGACAATTTATCCTTGTTGCTAAACTCATCGACTGACAATTTTTTTATCCTTTTTCCCGCAATTGTTATTGTTATTGTTGTAGTTGTAGTTGTTGTTGCAGTTGTAGCTGTAGTTGTAGTTGATGGTGCGTGGCAATCCACTGAAACGTGGTCAGAGTCATTCAAGTGAATTCAATGGTTGAATAAGCTTTCGTAAATAAATGCAATAATAAAAATTAAAAAAAGATTCCAGCAAACAACAGAAAAAACTGCAAACGTCACCATGTCTAGCGCGAATTGTTTTTGTTTATTGTTTCGACAACGCCAACGCCAAAGTGCTGCCTAAAGTGACGAGGTTTGACTGTTAAAAACAAATTACAACGAAACAAAGGCCCCAAAATACATTAACAATGAAAAAATAAATAAAACAATATTGAATAAAATAATCTAGATCAAACAACGCCAAATTAATGGTGAACCGAAGGAATACTGTATATAGAAACGGAAGCTTCCATTATTGCAATACGAGACAGGGTAATCAAGACCTCGAGGATACTTTCATAGATTTCATAGAATTTATAAGGAAAATGTTTCCACTATTGCAATATGAGACAGGATAATTAAAACCTCAGAGTAATCAAGGCCTTAAGGATACTTTCATAGATCAATTGATAAGGAAAATGCTTCCACTATTGCAATACGAGACTAAACAGTTAAGAACTCGAGGATACTTGCATAGATTTCATAGAATTTATAAGGAATATGCTTTCACTATTGCAATACGAGACAGAATAATTGAGACCTCGAGGATACTTTCATAGATTTCATAGACCAATTGCTTCTACTATTGCAATACGAGACAGAATAATTGAGACCTCGAGGATACTTTCATAGATTTCATGGATCAATTGATAAGGAAAATGCTTCCACTATTGCAATACGAGACAGGGTAATTAAGGCCTCAAGGATACTTTCATAGATCAATTGATAAGAAAAATGTTAAGGATAGATTACTTGTATGTAGAGTGTAGATAAGAACAACTGAGAGTGGTACAGAAAGCAACTATTCAGCAACTATCAAACTATTCTTCTATTAGTCAACTTTGATGTTCTCCTTATAAACGCTAACATATTGCAATGCTTGTAAAAGTAGTTAAATATATCATTCAAAACAAAACAATAACAAATTAACTTTTTGACTTTCACAATTTATGTAATGCAATGCAAATTCTTTACATACTTACAGAATAAGATTTAAATGTATAAAATGCAGATTATAGGGTGCAAAAAAACATTTCTCTACATTTTAATTACTTGGCGAATTTGTGTCTTGGGAAGTCGGAGTAGAGATTTTACTGGATGGCTCGGTTTCTGTTACTTGACTCGATATTTCAAAACGTCCACCCAAGTTATTGACATTGTCCAACCACTTCTGAATTCTCTTCAACTTATTTTCCGGAATACGACTGCGAGCGCATGTGGGCTTTTCAACAGGAGCTTCTTGGTTTTTAGTTGGAGTTGGAGTTTGTGCACATGGAACGGATGTTGCTTTAGCGCCTTGGTCGTCATTTTCAATACCGTTGCTGTTAATAGAATATGTGTAACTACTACATATATTTTTTTAAATTGAAGCATACATACTTCTCCAACTCTAGTTCTGGTTCTACTCCTTCTTTAGTATTGTGCGAAGGACATTGTTCGGGTTCCTTAAATTCTTGATCGCCAGTTGCCATGTCGGATATTTAACAAGATTTAAGCGCTATAAATATAAATTGTGTTCAAGAACGAGGTTTTATCACACTCTTTTTCTTGATCCAAATTTTATGTGATTTTTTTATTGATTTGAATTTTTTTCTCTAAAGTAAATTTTGGTTAAAAATTAATTTCTTTTTTTTGTGAGTATTTTAAAATGACAACAAAATCAAAAAATACTATTTACTTTGTTTTTTTAAATTACTTCAAATAAAATTAAAGGCAATTATTAATATTTAATGTGTTTCCATGAAGATTCAGAAAGAGACGAAAATTCAAAGAGGTTTGAAGGATTAGAGACTGAAAATCAAGACGCTTTGATATTACATCCCTTAATGTGTAATGAACTTTGTATAAATTTTATTTTAGTATTATTATTCTTTATTATTATTTTTTATTATTATTAGTTATTATTATTTTTTATTGTTGTATAAGCTCTCTGACTGCAGCTATTGATGTTGACATTAGGGAGTAGTAGTGGCTTCACAAATGTATTGAAGAATATATTTAATGGGAATTTAATGAACTATCCATATATATTTTAAAAAAAAAAATTTATTTAATAATAAAAAATATTTAGTTCTTAAAATCATTTCATGGGCACTTGAAAGACTTAAGCCCGTTGACTATGAGTCTGGGGTTGGGTTAAGCACTGGTCAAGTTAATTGCACTTGGTGAGGACCTGCTTTGAAGATGACAAAATATATTTGAATGTAAATGTAAATTATCTTAAATAATTGAAACAAAGAGTATTTATTTAAACAAAATTATTCTATATTATATTATTAAAAAAACATTGGAGTTGCGTTCATGAAAATTAATTAGTTAATTATATGTTTAAGAAATTAAATAAAAAATAATATAAATTAATAATGTATCAAATATTATTAAAAATTAATTATAATTATTTTTAAAATATGAATTGAATGAAAATCATAAAGGAAACAAACTTAATTAAAATTGCACTTCATTTCTGCACAAAGGCGTGAAAACCATAATTAATTGCAATTGATTGAAATTGAATTTTTTAATTAGAGAATCACTCGAAGCACTTGTAAAAGATATCTAAAATCAGAATCCTTCTAGCACAATTAGCGCTTTTCGACTGTTTGAGTATTCATTGCCTGAATTTGCTTTCTTCCACGCGGAAGTGTCGGGAAATTGTGAGAAGCAGCGCTAGGCCAAAGAAAAATGTCCTTCAAGAAAGGAAGAAAAACAGTTAAAAAATTTTACGCTAATTGAAATAAAATTAAAAAGTTGGCACGATTAGGCGAGAATGAATTTGACTGGCAGGCATTCAAGACCAGTAATTACACAAGCAAATTTTACACTCATTTTGCTTTGTAAGTTACAATTTGCATATTTAATTGGATACCAGAAATCAGCCCATTAGAGAGTACATCCTGCTTGAATTAAAGAAATAGACACAAAAATTGTTTGCTACAAAAAAAAAAAGTGAATAACTTTAAATAATTATTTATATATTATTTAAATAATTATTCAAGTTTGATTTTGATGTTAGTGACTATCTATTTGGTAGGGCATGAGCTTGACCCTTGGTACTTACAGTCTCAAAAAATTATTCACGAATAATAAAATATAAGAATTAATTCCAAGACCATTGATGATGGGTATCTATCTGACAATACTCGAAACAACTCTAAAATAACAATAAAATAATAAAATAATAAAAATTTTGTTAATGTAATTCACTACTATTAGATGAAAACCTCTCTAATAAATATTTAAGTTAATTTTAAAATTATTTTTTCATATATTTTTCTAAAATAAATATTAAATATTTATATAAATATTTTTTTTGAAATTAATTTTGCATATTTTTTTAAATTATTTCATAACCCTTTTTAATATAAAACATTATTTACAAATTAAAAAATTAAATAGTAGTGGTGACATAGATCGATGGAGACATCGGCAATCAATGTTATGTTGGTACAGCCTCTCTTGACATATGATACAAATTTGAGTGCCATCTGTCAATTAGTTTCTTTGCAGCAGCTGTTAATGTGAGACTATCTCAAGTGCATTTATCGATTTTTACTATGGAAAATTCTTGTTGCACTCAATTTTTGGTCCAAATATGGCACCACTGTCATCGCACTGTCAGGCAACATATTCGCCAGATCTAGTGCCGTGCGCTTGCCCCTTCGTGGTAAGCGTTTTGAGTCGAATGAATCGGTAAAAGAGAATTCGCCGAAGGAACTAAAAGCCATACCTGACAACCATACGGGCCTACGAAAAGTGTATGGAAGATTGGGTTTAGCTTTGGCATATGTATATCGCTTCAGAAGGAGCATATTTTGAAGGAGATAAAATAAATTTGGAATAAAATTTAAATTTGTGTGTTTTATTTACAAAATCCGGGTACTTTTTGAGCTAGAGGTATTATTATTTATTTAGATTTATTATCAATTATTTATTTAGATTTAGCTTTAAATAGCACTACTGAAGCACAAAAAAAAGTGAAATGAAGATACTTTCATTTGGTTTCTGCTCGCAGAGCTATTTCTTTTTATCTGTGTAGATTTTATATATTTATTTGCACGGTCCCGTCTACCACGTTTCTTAGAAATAACTGCAACAGAAGTAGAGCTCGGTGGGGTGAAAATTAAATTAATCACTAAACATGGTTTGTAGTTAAATATATGGAATAATGTTGAAGTACCCACAAAATCTTATGAATCCCATTACGGTTGTCATGTTTTCAAATTTTCAATGCATGTTTTGAATAGATTTTGATATATCTCTTTAAGATCGTAAAGAAATCTACGACATTAAGACATTTATTCTATGATTGTAACAAAATCTATGACTTTAAGACATTTGCAGAGTTGCATAGAGAAATAATCATCATTTTGAAGGAGATTTAAAACTAAAGGAGATTAACTTTTATGTTGGAAATCTGAGATTAACAACGAGGTTAGTACTTTTAATCACACAATGTAAACGCCATATAGTACGGTCTGTGTCATTACAACGTCTTGGCGCCGTTCGCAGAAGCTTGAACGGAGTTTCCAAAGATATTTGTGAATTTTGTTTGATAACAAATGCTTTCATCATTGCGCTATCTATGTCTCAACTATTTAACACAAGTAAAGACAATTTCCCACTATTTCTAAAGTTTCTTTACTTAAAGCTTTTTCATGTCTTTATTCGTATAAATGAACATTCGGATAAATATTTTTCTCATACAATTAAAGACCGTAATATTAATATTAATTACGGTCTTTATCAAAAATTTTTATTAAAGCTTTTCAAATATCGTCAGTGATGATCGTAATAAAAACCTCTATTCACAAAAATCGTAGAATAAAAGTTGTTTCTGATTTGGGTCTGCGCTTTGAGTATTTATACGTACAACCATCACTTCAGAACTGTTTTTTGTTAGATGGCGCAGTAAAAATGTTTGATTATTACTTAATACAAAAATTATATATATATTTTTTTCTTTTTATTATAGTTTTTATTTTATAGTTTTGGACGTACTGGTTTGCTACTTGAAAATTAATCAGTGTTAGTTGAGTTTTTACTACCATTTACTCAAAAAGAATTATATATAATAATCTTTATAATTGACTTTAAGGAATCCTTCTGACTTCAAGAAATTCACTTATTACTAGTGAACTATAACTATTAATAGAAAATTTTGCTTATTACTAGTTCTTTGCATTATGAACGAAAGAATTCCATATATCATTGAATCTAAGATGGTATTTGATAAATATTTTCCGTGCTTGAATTTGGTGGTTTGTGTCTACACTAGAGTACAAAACATTGCTGACAATGGCGTCATCAAGTATAAACGCCAGTATACAATCTTCGGTACTCATTCAATGATGTATTAACATGTAATTTGTAAATATTTAACATATAAAAAGTAAAATTAACCCATAAAATGAAATATAAGAATCATTAATATATACAGTGTCCGCATTGTAGCAATGGGTAAATATATTGCAGCGCCACCTGTCGACGCATTTTAGCTACCATGGGTTTGAACTTTTGGCGTATGGAGCACAACTTAACGAATTATTCAATAGTTGGCAGGGTCCGTAGCCATTTCACGTTCGCGCTATTTCACGTTCGTGTATTTACTTGTTAAGGGAATTCTTAGATAATAACATGGGTTGTTTTTGGACTAATCAGTAAGAGCCAATTTCGTAACTTAAGTCGTAGCTAAAGTCGTAGCTAAAGGCGTAGCACTGACATAAGTCATGCTTAAGTTATGCTTAACCCGAAATAACCCGCAATTACCATATGGTAATACAAAATAAAACGTTGCATACATATGCATAAGATATATAGTACACCTTCACCTACAGACATACCATATAGCAACGCAAGTGTTTCACATTTTCCAAAAAATGTCAACACGAATCAAGAGATTGACCTCATATTCCTGCTCAGGAAGTCAAAATATTCTAATATAACATATGTCTTATTAATAAAATCTGCGACAAAAAAATTCTGGGCATTATCGGAATTATGTCATGCTAAAGGTATCGGTTTTGCTCACATAATTCATACTTCAGTTAGTACTTCACTTATGATTGTTAAATCGGTTCTAAATAAACGTTGCACAAGTAATAATTCTCCTCGACTCTTAGGGTCAATTGCACCCTAATTGCATCGTAACTGTATGCTTAAAAATAACTTAAGTATGAAAATTTTATGACTAAACTTGCCGTATAAATCTACGTATTAAATATCTGGATCATTATCATTTTTTAGTTTACTTTGAAATTAGAGAGAATTACTTTGGTTAGTATATTAAAGCGCGGTAAGAAGATTATAATTTGTGAGGACTAGAAGTATAAACCATTTAAAGCCATTAGAGATTGGTTGGTTGTTTGTTTGGTTGCAGTAACAGGTGTGCAAATAATCTTCCAAAGCCTATTATAAGCAACTATTCACCATTTTGCTACCACATTCCTCACCAATAAAGATAGTAGTAGGTATTGTACGTCTTGATGATGGTAATTTAAATCCCAATTCTGTAAAAACTACTTATATTAATTAGTTATCGACTGATTTCAATTATTAATTTAGATTTATAGCATTTATTTTGATTTTAACACAATTGTAGTGCTTTAAATAGCACTACTGAAGCACAAAAAAAAGTGAAATAAAGATACTTTCATTTGGTTTCTGCTCGTAGAGCTATTTCTTTTTATCTGTGTAGATTTTATATATTTATTAGTACAGTCCCGTCTACCGCGTTTTTTTAGAAATAACTGCAACAGAAGTAGAGCTTGGTGGGGTGAAAATTAAATTAATCACTAAACATGGTTTATAGTTAAATATATAGAATAGTAACGCGGAATGTACTGCTTGCATTCAACATTCGAGCTTTCCACCACGACATTTATAAAAGGTAATGAAGCCTTAAATTCAATCCAGATTCCAAATCTTCTCTTTAGAAATATATGCATGCTTGGGATAACATACTACACAGATGAAAGTCATGTGGATCTTTTAGTTTGATTGTACTCGAAAGAGTTAGAAATATGAATTAAAATGAGAGTTTTGGAATGCAGATTGCAAAATTAAAGAATTAAAGCATTTTAAAAGTTTGAAGCTCGTTCCACTTTGCTAAAGTACTACACTTGGAATATTAATTAAGTGGAAGTTTTAGTTAGTTTAGTTAGTAAGTGGTGCGAACCGAATCTATTATAAGTTATAGCTCCTTGCACTGTGCTAAAGAGTACACTTAAAACATTTATTAGGAGAGAGGAAAAAACGTAGTAAGCACCCATACTAAGTTTTTAAAATATGTTTTTGTTGGAACCTTGGATGAACAAAGTCCTTAACAGATATATATCATTTACGAAATATCTACCAAAAGATAAAAAACAATTTTCAAAATAAATTTAATATTTTGGAGAATTATTTATTAAGAATATAGGTATGGCATATTATATATATAATTTAATTATTATTTAAATGTTATTTAATACTTCATATCAATTTGTATAAAAGTTGTATGTAAATTACTTTCCATAAGAAATAAGTTTTTTGATAATTCGCTTTTCGACATCATTGTTTTGATTTTTGCCCAATTTAATAATGGATTTCGACCGTGTCTTTTCGAGTTCACTTTTTTCTTCGAAAATATATGCGAACACCTCAGATAGCTCCATATAGTAGTTTCTGAAAAAAGTTGTCATGATGATCTTAGCAACATATTTAACATTTTTACTTCGATGGCTCAACAAAGGAGTAACACCCTCTGCCACTCTATGTTCCTGAAGATAAGAATCCAATTCTGATTTCTTTTTATACTTGCACATCATACCGTAAATACAGAGAAGTACCTTAACGAGAAAACGCGGTTGCTTATTGATTTTAAGTATATTCATAAAAGTGCTGATAACTTCGACTTTCAGTAGAAAGTCAATATGGCTTTGTATACCACATTTGATGACGTCGTAAATAATGCAGGTGGCCTCATAGCCAACGTCTTTTTTCTTATAGAACTTATGGTAATCCACATGCTGTACTACATTATTATATACTCCAGCCTTGAGAATATCTCTTATGTAGAAGCAACCCAATTCAGTGAAATTTCTAAGCAACTGAAGGCAGTACAACGAAACCACGTAGTTATCGATTTCGAGAAAGTTCTTGATATATTTCAGCAATTCTTTATTGAATATTTTCTTTGCCAGGCTTGTGGATAGCGATGATAGTGCAATATATATGAGCAAAACAACACAACAGAAGTTGTGTGTAGTTTCAGTTTCCGCACGAAGCAAGTTGAGCAGTTTTTCTATTGTTCCAGATTTGATAATCGCGCGTTCCATAAGTTCATGATCATTAGAAGCGCATTGAAAGAATAAAGAGAAGGCGTGAGCGATTATTTTCGCAGTTCTTTGCTTGAACATCAATTTTAAAGAAACTTTAATTAAAATATCTTTCACGGCAGCCTTATTGTTTAAATCATACAAGGCGTAAAGCAGGAAGAGTATGACATCTTCCAACAAGTTGTCCGGAATATGTGCGGTTATGAAATCAAAATTCAAAAACTGTGCAATTGTTAATATGCCTCTTCTTATTCCATCTTCAGTTTGAGCTGAAGAAGTAGCATCCATCATTTCCACCAACATATATGGATAGGGATTCTCCATGCATGATTGTGGTGGAATGGCCATAACCGATGAATTCGACGAATCAAATTCTGCTAATATTTGAGAGGTTAGCTTGGCTGATGTGTCTGGTTCTGTTGAACAAGAGTCTGTTTCGCTTGATATTTCCCATTCATCTTCTATAAAACAAAAAACAAAAAAAATATATCTATTAAATTGGCAATTGGCAATAATAAAAATATAGAATTTAAAAATTCTTACGTCTCATTTCTTTGGTTTGTTTATTTTTTGTTTACTTACATTTTGTCATATCTGAAAAATATATATTAAATTTCGATTATTTCCCTGATGGGAATAATATTTTGAAATGTTGCATTCGACATTTTTGTTGTAAGTTCTCTTGATTTATTCTTAACTAAGTAAAAAGGCACGAAAGCTCTTTGTATGTTTAATCGACTTTCATTGACAACCTTAATGATATAAACTGCTTTGAAAAAGTCAGTGGAAACGTCGCAGTAACAAAGAGGTTTATTACTCCACAAGAGAAATCTGTGATATTTAAGCGAGGGAAGAGGCTAAAGGAAGTAAGATCGCATTGCCCGATGAGATTAAGTCCTCTATTATGGAACGTTGTAAAAATACAATATAATTTTTTAGATATATTGTTGTAATATATCTTAATTAACGTAATAAAATCATATTTATCCCAATCTATCAGTGCGGCTTTCAATAAAAATATAATACTGTGTGACTAATTTCACAGACGAATGAGATATGTACATAGATCGTCGTAATAATAAATATATTGCACTAGCACATCTATAGATATTTCAGCAGCATTTGACCGAGCACGATGCCCTTTAAACTATATAGCAAGTGACTACTTAATTACAAAATATGTTTATAATCTATTCCCTGCTCAATACACTTCTTTATTAAGTATGGAAAGAAATGTACACAATTCCTTGAAGTGCAAGATAGAATGCTTCAAGGTAGTATTATGAGACCAATTAATGTTCTCTAATACAGTAAAATTTCCACTCAATGTTGGAAGGGGAATAAAAACATTTAAGAACTTTACAGAAGTCTTATTCATTGACAGTAATCGACGTAGATTATTTGCAAAACTGCAAATATATTTGAGAAATATGTGTTTTCTTGTGAATGTAAGACAAGCACATCAAATCAAATATAATTAAATGTTAGGACCCTGAAAACTTAGGGTCCCAAATAATATTCATTACATAAAGTTCAAAAACATATTTCAATTCCAATCTACATATATTGTCATTAACAAAATAGAATTCTTACCAGAGGACGCAGGAGTGATCACTTCAGGAGCCACGAACAAGTCCATCTCTTCATCAAGTTTAGCGTCTCTAACAATCTGCGGAATTAAATTGTTTTCATTAATAAAAAAATATATTTTTAAGGTTTTTTGTTAACAAATTAATTTTACCGTTGGTTTATTCATTATAGGTCGAATTTTCTTAGATGCCAAACGCTTGGTCTCTTTAAGTAGGACCATCTTAGCACTCTCCAGTTTAACATCCAGCTCTTTCAAGTACGATTTAGTGCATAGTCTAAAAAATTAATACATAAATTTTTGTGTTCTAATTGAAATTATTATCGACATCAAAATTAAATAAATATAAATCAATTCAAATAATAATATGAAAAAATTGTTAATTAGTTTATAAATAAAATTAACTGCTGTACCGTTCATATGGATATTTTTATTATAAAGCAATTATAAATAAACATTTCCAGTAGATATTTTGTGTTAGTGCTCTTACACTCATTTCATTCATTCATAGTCTTTATTTAACAGGAGTTCAATTTAACAGGAGTTTCCTGTAAAAAATTTAAAGGGATTAAACATTAAATCTTAAAAATTTACGGAGTAGTGCGTAAATTAACAGTCATGTCCACAGATAGCAGAATAGACATAAAGATAGTTGAGCAAAACACATTCGATACATTTTGCTGATATAAAATATTTGTCTAATACCATGTTTCCACTGTCTTATTTAAGCAGTTCTCTTCACTAAGGCAGCTAAAGAGAATAATTTACCATATAAAGAGTTTTCATATAAATGAGTTCATCATAAATAAAGCAACTGGTTTAAAGCGACAAGTGTCGAAAGCAACCCTTAAAAATTAAATTCCCACTAGGGAAATTATCAAAATGTGAAATAGTTGTCATAGATTTTTTTTTGTGAAATGTAAACAAACACTATTTTCAATGCATAAATCGGTTTATACTAATGGAAACGATCAAATTTTAAGTTCATTAATATAGATATACTAAGCTGCAGTGGAAACACTGCAGTGTAAATGTTAATGTTATTAATAACATGATATGTTAATAATTAACAATATATATCACAAAACATATGTTATCTATACACAAGAGTTACTTTTCTCTTTTACAGTTGTGTTTACTTAGAACCCAACACCAGAAAGAGAAAACGGACTTTTCAAAAATATTAAGTGTTAAATAAACTATGTTTAGGTACAGTTTAACTAAGATAAGGCGTCCCTCCTTTGTTAGACAGAGCAGAAGACAATACTGCGACATGAGCTCCTATCTCTGTCCAAATCTCACGAAATCTTCGTTCGAAGAGCTGTGAGCCTTCTGTTTGGTTCGAATGGGTTGCTACAACAAGGGATGTGTCGCGGTCATATTACTACAGTCCTTTTAAAGTTAAAATCCTGTTAATTTCTATTATTATTCTGTCTATTTGTTTTTTTATGTAATTATTTATAAAATACTATATCGCTAATCGCTATTACTAATTTAAATATAAAAGTGTATGTGGAAGTTATATATAAACTTTCATAAAATTGATTTTATTTATAGTAATTAAATAATAATATAAATCGATCTGTATATTAATACAATAAATAAATTAATTAAAATAACATGAAGCCCAATATAAAGAATTTAACTCACTTTTTGTACTCTTCTATACGCTGCTGAATAAGACCAAAAAGAAGATCAAAATTTTGACCTGTGATTGATGATACAGAAGCAACCTTTGATTTTTTAATAACAAATTTAAGAGCATCATATGTTGAATTTGGAGACCTGGCATAATCTTGATCAGCTTCAAAGTCCTTGCGAAAAGTACAATAGTTTCGAACCCAACGTGATATACGATCATCTTTTCTTAAGTCAATCTATAAAAAATAAAATCGCTTTATTATCTGATTGAATATATTCGATAAGAAAAAGCAAGACTTACCTTATTTAATACCATTATGAATGGCAGATCTATTTTGGTGATCATCAAACTAATATTTGAAATATTCATTAAGAATTCTTTCGGATAGGTGTTTTCCGAAGAATCTATTAAGACTACCACTGCGGTAGGATAGAAATGTGACAGTAAGTAAAAAATCATTGCGCTTGAAGAATACATATTAAATACATCAAAAAAACCTGACCATTCTATGAGGCACCATTGATATCCACTCTTTCCAAGACGTTTTATGGACTGCATAACACTTGGAAATTCAGTTATAATTTTCAATATAGCGAAATTATTTGCATCCAAGTCAGAGATCTTATATATCATTTGTATATCTTCAAAGCAAACAAATTTTCGTGTATCAATTTCACAATTTTTCGGTATAGTCACGGCAGCTGGGTTCATATTTATTGTGAAGCATTTGGAGTCTTTAAGCACCGATTCCATCAAAGTATTTATGAATTTAGTTTTACCACTTTTTGGTTCACCAAAAATGGAGACGCAAAATGGTACCTTCTTTAGGTTACTGACTTGTTTACTTGATGAACTTAATTTGTTCGATATCGAAGTAATAGTTTTCGTTATATCATCCATTTTTAAAATTAATTTTTTTTATTAAATTTCTAGAAAATTTAAATACAACACAAGCTTATTAAATTAGTTGCAAATTTGAGGCATAGAAATAAAGGATGTTTAATCAGCTTCCTACTTTAAGGAACTATATACATATATTGTTAAAGACAGAAGAGGTCTTATTCTTAAAACTAATCGAAATGTGTGAATACAATAGTTCGTTCATGGAAGCAGTGTCACGAACAGCTAATGTTAGAGCATTCCAAATAATATTCTTATGGTGCTAAAGTAAATACTCCTAAAACTTACAGTCCAAAAACTAGATATGGACAATTTATCCAATAAATGTTTCCAAAAAACTATTGAAGATAGATTTTTGGCGATATCCCACACAATTGCTCGATCAGTCAAAGAATAATTCTTTACTCATTGGGATATATTTCAAATTAAGAAAAATATTAATATTTCTTAATAATAGAGAACGAATATTGTATCGTCAGTTGCATTTAAGAATTTAATCACTATTACTAGCCTATTCTAATTTAAATAGATTTTTTGCCATGGGACACACAACTCTATATTGAAAATACTTTCCTACATTAATCTTAGCATCCTCAATATCACAAACTTGACAGATCTGGATAGTTTATATATAATTTAAAATAATTTAAAATTCATATGAAAATCGTGTGTATGTATAATAGTACATATAGTACATAGTACATATTTAAATTAGTCCAAACTAGTCCAAACTATTTCAAAAATATATTTTTTTCTAACTTAGAACTCAACATAAACTTCAAAATACTACTTGAGATCGCTAGTTGTCATAACCTACTGATTTATTAGTATATTTATTTGGTAGCCTCATTAGTCTACTGATGAATTGCAACTGTAATCATTGCCACATAGGTCTGGCTTCGAATCCCGATAAGAGCAAATTAATTTTGGTTCAACTAATTTACTTGTTATATACAATAGATTCATCTAAGATCATCTTGATAGAGCAATGGACTTTTTTCGCCACTATGTGCTTTATTTGTTAATGTCCGTAATTACATAAATCTATTGTATGCATTCATTATGTTCGAATAAAATATAAGAATTTTGACAGATTTGTTAGTCTAAAATGAGCTAGACTAGAAGTTAGAATAATTAGTGGTTTTTAAAATGCATATTTTCATATTAGCTTTTACCTTTTAAAGATGAAATTAAAGGAGACTGCATATTCTATAAAACGCTGTGTCAAAGGTTTATCTTACTTATCTACCGAAATAGGTTTGCATCTCAATATAGTAAAAGAAGTCTGGGATCTTGAACTAAAAATTATTATGTGGTTTATTCATAACATGGGTTTGTTCAAGTTTTTCTCAGTAGACTATATCCAGTCTCAGTAAACTAGATCTAATACAAAGCGGTATATTATAGCTTATTATAATGGTAATGGTAATGGTGATTTTCTAATATTATTAGTTTGTGATTTTGAGATATTACTTCCACGAGACCCAGAATAATAAGCGTATTGGTTATGAAAAACTGGATGAGCATAAATTCTGTTATGAGATTTGATTTGATTAAAAATAATCAAACAATAGGATTCTGTCTTCAACTATTCAACACAGTGATTGACGATCAATCCTTATTAGGACATAAATTATTTGCAAAATTGAGTAGAAGGCATCCAAGTTCAATGAGTGAAAGCAGAGTATACAATTATGAAATATGAAATCACAACAGGTATAGGTTTATCAGCAATTAAAATTGAATAAAGACCAACTGGTGGTTGCTAAGTATATAATATTTGAATATGAGTAATGCCATCGATATGAGCTATACATGAATTGTTAGCAAAAGAAGTAATCGTTGGTAATAATTTGAACACAATTTTATTAAGTTATTTGTATAAAAAAATCAGTTAATATTAAGTATGAAGATATGCTTATATATATATTAACTGATCTCATTAAAATAGAAATCAATAAATAAATTCAGTGCTATAATCATAGCATACACCTGTTGCACTTTACACTGAGCTTTTAGGTGAGGATCATTGAGTTTTTCGCGCTTAGTATTTTCTAATACAGATGAAAAATAATTAGTGAAAAAATTAGTGATAATTAGTGATAATTTTTAAATTTTCAGAGTTAATTAAATTCACAAAAAAATTGAGATACCATTGCTCTGATTTGCCGTACATACTTACCTTTAAACAACTTCTTTCCAAAAGTTTATGTTAGATTTCGTAAAGATATATACTTCACTCCATTGACTATGCTTTAATGTATATTTCCACGTTAAAATAAACAAAAACTAATTGTAAACAAAATCTTTAAATTGAATTAGGCACTAATTTTTTTTTTTAGGTTGCTCCTTCACAACTCTTCTATTCTACGCTTAAAAAAGTACTGAGTATAGAAAGAGCTGTGCATAAAGCAATGTCTTACCAAGCTCCACTATTTTATATGCTCACTCCTCTAATACGTTCTTAAAAACATTCCTATTGTGTTAGTTGGAATCAGTTTACTGCATCGTCAGTACATTTTCATTGCCTGTGTTACGAATACAGATGTATTTGTCTGGAACTTGGGTTGGTTGATTGTCATATCATATCTATATGCAATAATATAAACAAAAACACAAGTGTCAATTGTTTTCTTTATATAAATTCTATAAACTAAGTGGACAGTTTCGCTTTATATGTACTTGTATATATATACATAAAACGATTGTCCCGTCTATGTAATAACGAAATCACTTCAATTGCTGACTAAGAACATTTCGCCACACATATTATTTATTGTCTTCAATCAGTTGTCAGTATTATGGAGCATTGCTGAAAATCGATGAGTCAACGTTTTTATAGTCAAAGTTGATAAAAACCCACCCCTAAACTTTTTTAAGTATTTTAATCTCATAATTTACTAATTAACTATCCTTAATTAGTTTATTTTTTTATTTCTGCATATGGTTATTTCTTTCATCAATTGTATAGTTTTTGAACTTATCAACTCCGATTTAGATGAAATTTTTTTAGTAAACCTTTCCAATGAAACAAGTAACTGTATTTCAGAAAAAAATTTTTAAAAATTTGTATCATATATATATAAAATATGGGCCTAATAGTACATTCACACTGCCTCATTTAGGCATTTACACATTTTAATTAAAGAGAAAACGTTCACATTATAATGAGCTAATTTAAGCAGCTGATAGAACTTTTATAAACTTTAATATAATAATATATCACACAAAAAAAAGAAATATATAATTGATATATTAAATTATTTATTTACATTTTATATATCAATTACATATTTAATTAATAAAAACAAAGATTTTGCGTTCGACAATTTCCGGCTTAAATGAGCTGATTTATTGATAATGAGCTCCTTTACCTATATAAAGGATGTTTGTATGGTAAATCATCCTCATTAGTGGTTATAATGTACAAAACCACCTAAATGAGACAGTGTGAATGTGCTAAAAGCTATGATAATTAAAAAATACGCACCCTTCAATTTTATAAAAGAAACTCATAAAAAAATGTCAGCTAAATCAGAGTAGATGAAGTCAATTTTTTACCAAAAACGTTCCTGTTTGCAAACGAAAGACCCACCCATATATTTTATTACATCTTTTACATAAATATTATATATTTCCTATTGTATATGTAAAGCATAACAATATATATAACAGTCCCCTTATTCGAATTATTCCATAACTCGAACTCTTATGTACGAACTTTGAATTTTCAGCAATTCTTCCTTGTATTTTTTTCTCCATAAGTTGAATTCGAATAATACCGGAACTCAAAGTAAAAATTCACATAGTCTTTTACCACTTCCTTTTAAATCTATCTTCACAGTTCGAATTTTTGGTTTTGCCTTTATATTTTCAAAAAATTTTGTGAGTTACTTTTCTGACTTGCACGACATTATTGGATTCTAACTTTCGGCGACATTTCGATGGCTAGCAACTGCTATTATTATCGCAAATTTCCTCAATGAGATGATAGAGATGTGCTTATTGCCTATGAAGAAGTAGCCGTTTAAGCACTAACATGGGTAAAACAAATTTAAAACGTTTTGACAATCATGGAAAAAATTGATTTAATTATTGAAGTAGATAAAGGTGTTAAAAAGACAGAAAGATATAGCAGAAAAATATGGAACTCCTTGTACCACCTCATCTATGATTTTAAAAAATAAGGACAACTTCGAAGGAAAGTTCTCTAATAATAAACGTAAACGGGTTACAATATGTAAATATGATGACGTGGACGAAGCTATGTTATAGTGAATAATTACTGCAAGTATAAAAAAATCTATATCTGTCGGGTAGTACTATTAGAGATACTACCCAAATAAAGATATAGTATACTATATTGTAATATATTGAATAATGTCATGACTCATTGTCTTAAAGCTATTCTTTGATATAGATTATGTTGTATCGGCGATCCAAAGGGTTCCACTTAGACCTATTATCACCACATTAAACTTTTGGCAAAACTTAAGTTGCTATCTAATGTGAGGTCTTGCTATTCATCAAGATCCACATAAAAAGTTTTCAATGTTTGATTTAGACTACTTATAGACTACTTATTTCAATAAAACTCATGTCACCATTACGCCTTGTCAAGTCATTTGATATATGGTTCCAAAAACCGGCCGGGTCTACGTCCCGAGGCCACTTGTCAATTTCATCGACCAAGTGCCGTTCACCAGCCTTAAAGGGACATTTTGCAAGCACATCTCTGCGAGCTACCACAACAAGAACATACAGTATATATCCATATCCATTTCGCAAAAGATAGAAGATAAGATATAAATAAATAATCTTAATAATAAATTTCAGTTATAAAAGAAAAATTATAAAATAGATAGGTATTTAGGATCTTTGGTAACAAGCATGGGAATAGAGTAATATAGTGACACTGCAAAGCAAGAAAAAAGAAATCCATTTAGCACGGTTCCGATTCGCCAAACACACCCATTTGATAGTCGATTTTAATAAAGACTAAACATTAAAGATTTACAAAAGATTGTAATAGAGAGATATAGAACAGTTGTGAATGACAACAACAAAGTCTTTTATCTATGTTTAATTAATTGAATTCTTGACTGCCCATATAGTTGATTCCAGTTTTTTCAAATACCTCTAACCTTTGCTAAAAAGTAATAACTATCGAGTAGCCTTGATAACTCGACAAGTACGCTTAAACGGCACATAGCGCAGCTCAAAATAGCTGGCTCTCCTAGATTGCTTGATCTAGGAGAGCTTCATAATAATTATATTGAATATATATATGGTATATTTTGTTAATACAAATTTATATAAATTAAAAAAAAAAATAATAATAATAGTAGTAGAATTGCACTGATAGAAGGCCAAATATTTGAATAGAAAGAATAAATCTATTATTTCAAAAAACAAAATTCAATTTTTTTTTAAATTAAAAACAATTATATTACATTAGTTTATATATATTCATATATATTGCGTGTGCATATATTTTTCTAACAATAATTACTCGTAAAATGCATAGTACATTTGTGGCACATTAAACAACTACACTAAATATTTGAATTACAAAAATATTACATGATCAAATATAGTCTTTTAGTATTATAATAGTAAGTATAAATATTATTTTAAAAATCATTTAACATTACTTCAGTACGCTGAAGTACTCCACTTCACTTCAATTAATTACAACAAAAATGCGACCACTAATGTTATCAAAGAAGTCAGCATGGCATAATTTCCAACACTGGCACTGCCACCGGTCGACTGATAAAGCTGAGAAGAGAGCATTGATTGTGTGCTACGTTTTGTGACAAAATATTCACCAGGCAATTTCATGATATCTGGTACTTGCGATGGATACAAAGGAGCCAACGGCACAGAGCCCTCTGGTACATTTATCGGGGTTAGTGGGTTCCATGGTGCTAGTGGTGCTGAACCTTCAACATTGGGCGAAATAGCTGCTTGTGTAGCTGCGACCATAGGTTGCAGTGCAACTGGAGCTGCAGTAACTGGCGCAGTTGTTGTTGTCAAGTTGGTAGTTGTTGTTGTGTCCGTAGTTGCATTCGTAGCGGCTGCTGTTGCAGTTTCTGGTGGTGGTGCTGGATAGCAAGCGATTTGTTCTACTTCAATTGTTTTCGTGCTATCTTTAGGATCTGGTTGAGGTACAAGTACAGGTACACAAATTATGCCACCAGCTGGAGGTTGTTCGGGTGCTGCTGCCGCTGCTGCTGGATCAACTGCAGGTGCTACTGCCGCTGCTGCTGGACCAACTGCAGGAGCTGCAGGTGCATTAGCAGCAGGTGGAGCTGCAGCTGCATTAGTATTAGCGGTCATTAAAACAGGTGCAATGGCTGCTTCCATATTGCCGTTATTTGGTAAAGGTTCTAATGGTGCTAAGGGTGCAGCTGGTTGACTTGGAGCTGCGCCAGCTACAGGTGCTACTGCTGCTGGTGCAGCGGCAGGGGCAGGAGCATATTGTACAGGTGGTTGTTGTTGTGCAAAAACTGGAGTTTGAGGAGCGGCAGCTGGTGCTGCGCCACCGGTATTAATGATTGTTGTACCTGAACCAGCATCAGTAACAGTAGGCTGACCTGGCCCATTATTAATTATAATAATTTTGTCGTCATTGTTAGTAGAACCACTACTTGGTGCGGATTGTACGTGCTCAACAACACGAGTATGCGTTGGCGTCAATGCATGACCAAGTAACGCGCCACCGAGCGCACCAGCTGCTAAACCTGAACCTAAAAGTGTAATATAAATAAAATTTAATTATAAATGGAGAAAAATTGGTTTCTATTTGAAAACCTACCGAAACCAAGGCCGGATGATGACGATCTTGGCGGTTGTGGATAGTATGTTGCACCCGGTGGTAAAGCTGAACCCGCTGCCAAAAATGTGGCACCAGCTGGCATTGCTTGCACTGGATATGAAGGAGCATGTCCAGCTGGATAATATGTAGCGCCGGCTGGTATACCGCCTGCAGGATGATATGTAGCACCAGCGGGGAATGAACCTGCTGGATGATAAGTAGCGCCAGCTGGTAACGCACCGGCGGGATGATAAGTAGCACCGGCTGGATATGCACCAGCGGGGTGATAAGTAGCACCGGCTGGTAGGGCGCCTGCTGGATGATAAGTAGCACCGGCTGGTAGGGCGCCTGCTGGATGATAAGAAGCTCCGGCTGGTAATGAACCTGCTGGATGATATGTAGCACCAGCTGGTAGTGAACCAGATGGGTGATATGTAGCACCGGGATAACTAGATTGTACAGTTTGTTGATTTACTGGTCTGATGGGTGTATGAGAAACAGCACCAAATCCACCGGTTGTATTTGTGCGTGGTTGATAAGTTTGAGCGGGTTTATAGCCACCAGTGGAGTTGGTGCGAGGACGATAAGCGGTACCACTACTACTATGGCTACCAGTATAATGGCTACCAGAGGCGGCACCTACACCGGCTCCATAAGCTGTTCCTGTATTAGTACGCGATGGCGGTGCTTGATTTAGTGGTGGCGCACTGGCTTTGTATTGTGGTGGTGGCTCATGTATATTAGTTTTGGCACCACCGACTGGATTCGTTGCTGAGTAAGCAGGTGGTGGACCTACTGGTTTATTAGCTTGCGGTACATTCCAACCAATTGGTGGAGCACTTTGTGCTGGTCTGGATTGAGAAGTTTGATGGTTTACACCGCTGCTTGGCCGGGAGTTGTAATTGTTTCCATAACTTAATTTGATCAAATCCGAATGACTATAAGATGGTTTCGAAGCTTGACCAAAAGAGCTGCCTGATGAATGAGATGATGAAGAATGAGATGGTGCAGAATAAGATGGAGAAGAATGAGATGTACGGCGTATACTGCTGCTGGAACCAGATGATTTGCGACTACCGCTGCTGCCAAAACGACGAGCTTCAACAGAACATACTGCCAACAGCAGTAAAACCCACACAGCGGTGAAATTCAGAACACTTAACTTTTTTGCGTTCATTTGTAAACTGAAATGATAAAAAAGCAAAATATGTACAGCTCAATTAGTATTGATTATATAAATAAATATAATATTTTATATGAATATTTTTCATTATTTATCGAATTGTCTGTAATGGCCATTCGAAGTACAATTAGGCTGCGAATAAATTTTACCGTGGATGCAAAACGTGTATACTTTAATGAAATAAATTTTACTACTAAAACAATAAACGAAATCGTAGCTCAGTGGTGTACGTCTCAGATTTTATATGACTCGTTTCCTGTAAACAAATCATTTCAATTGAAAACCAGCTAGAATTGTTAATTATATGAATTGCATTATAGTTTAAGCCGAATTTGCTGATTCACAAACTCAACTGAGGGCAACTGAACAAGTTTTAGTCTTATATATACTTTTAGTGTAAATTATAGAACAAATGGTATGTATTTTATATACAACTATAGGGAATTATATAAATCAGTATCTCTTTATATTTCTTTAAAAACAAATTCAAACACATGACATTATAAACGAAATAGCTCTAGATTTTATTATTTATCAAATTACGTTCTTTTGAATAACGATTTGCTTTAACCGGTTAGGATTGTCAGTATCGTCGGGGTCCGATGACAAGAGCTATCAATATGCAGAAGAAAGCAACTGTTTTGAAACTTTTCTGTATAAAAATTTATAACATTCACGAGCTGCAAATTTATTCAAAATAATTTTGTATAATTTAATCAGACTCACGATCAGTCTCAGTCTCACTGTATTTATAGATAATTACAATCAATTGAATTAAAATGAAACAATATCTTAACCAAGTTAAATCTTTTGTTAATTTATTTCTAAATTAACTAGCGATTTGGGATTTAATAACATAACATGTGATAATTGTACGTTGACACAATATAAGTACAAGACTAACCCAGCGTGTAACATAAACCTATTTTGATTAATCTATATTCACTGCAACATTGACACTCTGTAATTAATAAATTTTTTAGTTTAGTTAGCACAGTTAAATAAATAAATAAATAAATAAACATCGAGTTTAGACATGCAAACTGAAATCAATAGCTTCTCATTACCGCCATTAAGCTAACACTCTACAATCCGGCAGCGTTAATCGACTCAATAATCGACAATAATGGAGAAAGAATTACCACAGATGTGGTGAGCGAAACATCCAAGTTATTGTAAAATATACTTAAAGTGAAAACCTCAATATCTCGAGAATAAATTATATCGGCATATAACATAATGGTAAAAATTACTCGAAATAACTAAAACCGGAATCGCTTTGTTGGGTATACTCAAGCAGTGTGTGGCAATAAATTCTTTTTTTGAATTTTACAATGGTGTTGCGTTAAGCTCAAATCTGCAATCCATTTTAGTTATCTGGTCTCTGACAACAATGAGTTACAGTTCAAAAATTTGAGTTTTTATAGGATTTATATAAAAAGTTTATTTTAAGAGATACGAATTTTGTGCTACGTATAAATAGACAGACTTTTTCGCTTTAATGATTCTTTTCCGAATACATTCCCATCCTTTTCTGGCCCCAGGCACGTTATTTTTAACTATAGTTATTCAAACGTAGGTGATAATACAATATATTCGTGAAAGCGAATATAGCAAGAACGATAGAAAAAAAAAACAATATCTATCGAATTTATGTCTAATTTACGATCTTTTTCAAAGACTTCAGAGTAACCATCGTACTTACGATAGTTTGGATGGATGGAATTGTGGCGCATATACAAAATATTTGTAAAAAAAAAAAAAACGAAAAATATTTCCTTATGAAAATTCCATGAAGAAAAAGATATGTTATTTCTTCCAGGTTAAGAGACTTCAACTGTTTTAATACCGGGTACTATAGCTACATCTGTTAGAAAGCTTCTTTTTATATTAGTAATAAATTTAATTAGTTTTTTGTAACTCAAAAATTTAAAACAAATATTTTCGTATTTTTATTTTTAAATAATTTAAATAAAGTTAAAAAATAAAATAGATATAATCAACTATACTTATTGATGAAATAATTAACAATCAATCGATTAATTAATTAATTGTTAATTAACAAACAACAATTAATCATTGTTGAAATGTTGAAATGTTGCAATCTTAAAAGTATCTTTAATCTGTAAGATATTTTATGCATAGAAATTTATACACAAAGTATCTGAGCTTTGATGATTGCTGTGTGTAGTGTGTAGAGTGGTGTATTATATAGGTAGGTACTATATCATTTACAAAAAGCAAACCGGTAGTTATATACATTTATTCATAAATAAATATATAAACTGTTTTATGAGGAATAACTTTATTTAAGTAATGCATCAAAGGTTTAATGTATTTTTGATTAAGTGTTTATCTATTTTTAGCTGTGAAAGATATAAGAAATATAGTTGATTTTGTGTACGCACATGTAAATATATCTATGTAAAATATACTACATATATTAATAGATACAGACATTTTGAAAAATTTTAACTTTATTGTAGTTTATTCAGATTTAAATCTTAATTGTGAGCAGTTTCAGCTTCGGTTTTATAGTTGACTGCATTTATTATAAAAAATTATATGTAAATTGCAGATAAAATGTGTATTAATGGATTTGATTATTTGAATAAAAATTAAATTATATATAATAATTTTTGTTTAATTAATTAAATTCACAGTCTCAAATATCAATATGTAGAATTTAAATATAAAAAAATGGAAAGACTTTCAAAAATTCAAAAGTTCAGGGTTATCACAATTTCTAAAAATGTTGCAAAAATTAAGTAAAATATTTAAGAGGGAATTTTAAATGGCATATACAAGTTTGTTATTATTAATAAATATTTATTTATTTAAATAAAAATTTCTTTCTTTTTCAAAAATGCAACGGCGTTGTACAAAATATCTAATATCTTGAAAAATTTTGTGTTTATAAAAAATATCTGTTTTCCACATGTTTTTCATTTTAATTTTCATTTTCATTTTAACATAAACAATATATTGTATCATGACTAATAAGTATATCTATATATATAGACATATATATATATTTATATATATATGTATTGTTTGGTATTAAAAGAAAAAAAAATTGACTTGATATATAGAGACTTCAATATGTTTATATACGCATTTATATTTAGAAAATTCAAATCTATTGTTTTTATTCTGAAAATGCATATACATTTTATTGAAATTTTGAATATATTGTTTGCTAATTTTTTGTTCTTCTATATATAAGTATTTATATGCTTTAATTGTATGGAGAAATTCGGTTGCAAATAACAAGTCAAACAATTTTTTTCTAAATAATTTTCTAATGCGCATTTTTTATTTTTAATTTCTGGATACTTAAAACAATAAAACAACATTAATACTTATTCATTAAACTTTATTTTAGTGCAATTTCGTAAAAGTATTTAGCACCTATAATCTAGAACAACTAATATAAAAATTTAGCAGATATTAGTTAAAAATTCTTTCACGTCTTTTGCTAGAATCATCGCCAGATCAGTGCAATTTTTTCAATGGTTCACTTTACTATGGTTAGGGAAGAGGAAGAGAGTGTTTCTAGTCTTATAAAGGAAAAACTGTTAGAATTGGTTTTATCGCAAATAAAACCAATTCTAGTAGTTGCCTTGTAATTGAAATTTTATCAATTTCTATTGATCGCCAATTGAATCAAATAGAATCATTTAGACCAACATAACATAGGTCTTTTTGCTAACAGTCAGAAAAGTCCATGAAGAACTAAAGATCTCAGCGAACATATACAATGATCTTATCAACAAACACGGGAAGCAATGACAATGCCATGTACTAAAAATTGAGCTGGTCTTGGTTCTATGAATGTTTGTGAAAAATAAAAATGGAACGTAATGAATGACATAACTTAACATAATTAAACCTGGTCACAATGTGGGGTTCATTTCCCAGTAAAAAATGGAACGTAATTAACAAAATTGAGTTGGTGGAGTGGGATGCAGTTGATTCTATGTGAAATACTTAGACAAAGTAAATGAATAATGCAATTAATGAAATTAAGTTGGATCGGGAATAGTGTGGTATGTATATATAAAATAAATATGGAACGTATTTAACTAAAAAAGTCATATAAAAAAATACCTTATAAAAACTACAAAAAGGCGAATAGTAAGTTCTTATTTTAGGAAATGAAAAAAAAATCATGTCGGTTACCTACTCTTTATGTTAACCTATTTAACATAGAATTCAGGTATCTTTTATTGAAATATCAATCTTAAAAGTTTTATTTCAAATGATAAATTTTTTTGGTATACAAATTAATTATGCATATCAATGCCAATAGATACAGCACATGCCTCGGCAGATTATCGTACAAAATTGTATATTTTTATTCAAGTAGTTCCAATCAAGAATCTGGCAGAAATAAAAATATAACTAGAGAAAAGATATAATAAAATAAAAATACAAAATTTTAGCCAAAATGCATAAATAATTAAAAATACTAAAAATAATAAAAATAAAAGAGAATCGTAATGAAATAAAATACTATTGATTGCTTAGTTTTTTACGAGTTGATAGTTGAATAAACTCTGTCTCTTTGGTGTAAAGTTTAGTTATTTACATATTTTCAAAAAAAAATAAAAAAAAAAAATGAAATAAGAAAAAAAAAATGAAATAAAAAAAAAAAATGAAATAACATAAAATAAAAAACAGAGAATAAAAACAAATATAATGCCAAACTCTAGCGTTTAACATCTGAACAGATATTTTGGCATCATATGGGGTTAGACAGTAAGATTACCTGTGGTCTCTGGTAATAAATATATATTCTACTATTTTCTTTTTTTCATTTTGGACAGAATTAAATTGTCTTAGAGAGGTACATATGATAAATATACTAGATTGGGCAGCGCTCAGTAACGACATTTTCGTATAGTCGTTTACCACTCGCTCTTCTTGTAATAATGACCATTATAAATAATTATAAATAGTTCTACTATAATCATATGTGATGATTCTTGAGACTTAAAATGTCCGACATATGTTATCTTAACAGAAAATACATCACCATCACACCATAGAGAATGAAATGGAAGAGAACAGAATCAATACCACCAACAAAAACATCGTCTAGTGCAAAGATGGCTGTAAAATTGAACATGTGAACCCAGACAGCCTACAACTCATAGAACCGAATATACGTCAGTTTCGAAACGAAGCTTCAATAGCACAAACTGAAATATAGTAGACAACTACTAGTAGAAAACTTAAGATAGCATTACCTAAGGGTAATTCTAATGTCGTACAAAACCTCGCTATTAGAAATCAAGTGATTTTACTTTGAATACCTGCACACAGTATGTTACTTTCGAAACTTTCTTAAGACAATCATATGGGTCGGAACCAATTTCACATGTAAGCAAAAATTACTTTAACAGCCTAACTAAACTGGATTGTGCTAGTAAAGTGGAATAAAGTCGTTGCTTCAAGTACTTCCTCCTGAAATACTCTGAGAAGACAAGCAAATATCTACTAAGTCTGAACAAATCTGATTTAAAAACAATGATAACAATGACAACTAATCACTGTCTTTTGAACAAGTATAAAATACGGTTCAAACTTTCAGAAATCGACGAATGAGAACTATGTATGAAAAAGCCAGAAACATAACTATACATTGTAATGGGAATATCCTTGTAGAGCCGATAGGAGAAGAATTGTTCACAAAGAATGGATCCACAAATTAGCGTGGTGAAACATCGGTTTAGAAAATATTATTTTTCTGGATAAAATTAAAGTAAAAGAAATTCTTCATAATTACAGAAAGGGCAAGGGATACTATAGACCAACAATAGACAAAGTGTCACAGGCAGTTAATATGTGGCAATGTACTCATGATACGATGATAAGGTTTGACGAAAGCAGCAGATTGTGGTAAGATAAAAGAAATTCCTTTGTCAAATGATAATACCTAATTGTTTTATTTTACGAGGAGTAGAGTTATAATTAAGGTGTCATTCTATGGTAATCAATCAAACTGAACTGTTGCAGAACTGAGAAATTGTGTTTGGAAGTTAGTCCTTTATATGTACTGAGTATTGTTGCAAATCTTTTCGTGCTAAGATATGTTTATATATATGGTATACGGTAAGGGAACATAGTATATAATATAGTATGCAATAATGATATAACTTCAACTGCGGTTTATTTTTTTTCATCTAAGCTTATAATAAAAAAAATGTATCAACTACTGCAACATATAATAACTTTTTATTTTTTATTTTAATAAAATTATAACATATATTGAATAACGAAATTTTTATCTATTTATTGACTATGAGGATGTAGGCTAAAATATTAAAACTACTCTGCCGACTGATTGACTATTATAACATAAATATTTTTAATCGAACAATAGTTGCTGAGCCTCACAAACTTGTGGGTTAAATTAATTTCTTTTTTTTACATAACAAATAATTTTATTATTTTTTTTTGTTTGAAAATAAATAAATTGTTTTGCTTTTGTTTATTTTTTTATACAAAAAAAAAAATAAATAAAAAATAAAAAAATCAATTTACATATAAATTATCAATCAAATTGGTAATTTGTTTCTGAATGAGCTGTGAAAATTATGTTTATTCACAACAAAAACAAAAAGAGATAAGTGAAATTTATATCTTTCTTTAACAGTAATTAAAAAAATATATATTTATTAAATAATTATATAAATAAAATTTAAAATTAAAATTTTCAATAATGAAACTGCTTTCAATTGTTTGATTAATAATACTTTTCATTATGAATTTTTTGTATAAAATTTTTTTTTAATTTTTTTTCCATTTAAAAACAATTCATAAACAATTTATAAACAAAAAAATGCTGTTTTATGAAATAATTTGATAATATTTATGCATGAATGTGAGCTTAAAATGGTGTCAATAGCCATAAAAATAGTAAGATTCATATGATTTTGTTTCTTTTATTGTTTGCAATAAATAAAATATTTGTGTATATAAAAATAACTGAACAAATTCATTAAACAAAAACAATCAGTAAATATATTAATTTGTATATAAACTATATATATATATATCCAACACATTTGGAAATCAATACTGAGGTTTGCTGGAAAGTTTGCTCAGAATTGTGTTCCATTCGCCTACAGATTTCAATTTCAATTGAAATATAAACACTAACACTTTCCGATGTATTCAATCCCAAAAGTTTTACCAACTGTGGTTTTTTATCCGTAATATTGTTTTTTTAATTATAAAAGTTTTAAGTAAATTAATTACTTATAAAATTCACAAGTTTCACAAGTTTGTTGAAAAACTGACGTGTGATTTTTATCTCTGTCAGAAATGTCAAAGCTGAATCAGTTGCGAATAAATTAATTTATACTACTTTACAAAAATAGTATTATATATAAACATATATCTTTATTATATATAAAATTTGTAGTATAAAATATTATTATGTTGAGCCAGTGCACTTGAGCACTTTTACTCTCTATAAACTGCGAGATTTCTTCATAACCCCTCTCTACGCCTTGACTGGATTATTGTTTATCACTTCATCAGACGAAGCAATAATTGAACTCAGATCTGCAAACATTCCGAGGAGACTGTAACCGTTCTGAGATGCGATAACGCGGTGTTGGTAAGTCTAACAGTTTTCGCAAATAATATAAGGGTTCTATCCTTTATGTATAGTATATGTGTATATTTCACTTAATTATTTATAAATAAATTCTATTAAATTCCAACTAAGTCTTCCAATACTTGATAACACAGATAATAATATTATTTATCATTTAAACATGTTTACTGACACGCAAAATAAATATATAGAAATGATCAATATTATTTTTTCATCATTTCATTTCGTTATCGCTCTGTTCGGTTAAAACAAGTGAAAAGTATAAAGTGAATACGGCCAGAAACCAATAAAACACGCAAGTGACCCAATTTACTTAACTCAGATTCAAACCCAGTAAATAGAATTATAGACTTTAAAGCCAAAACTGTAAGAACGACTCTACCGACGTGCTGCCGGACTCTGGTGTATATCATCCTTATCATCCTTCCACAAAAATAGTGACAAGCCTTTAGCTACAGTATTCCCAACTACACCCAGCAGCTAAGGTTGTAGCCAGTAGCCGATCATGAGAGCTAAATTTAAAAAATGTCCTCCTTAAAAAATGTTCTCCATAAAAAATAATGAACACAAAAAAAGCAGTATTTCATTATTTATTCGTGAAATAAATAATGAAGTACTGCTTAATATCCGTACTATTGTACACATATAAAAGGTCAACCAAACCGGATTCACGTTTATAATCGTGAACATGACTATATGCCTATAGAGGTGCTTACACTCACGCCATCAATCCCTTACACCTATTTAATAATAGCAATAATAGCAATCATAATGAAAAAATTACTTCGGACATCCTTTTGGCGAGAAGGTAAGCAGCTAAGGGAAACCCACTCATGCTTGGTTCAGCAAAAGAGAGTTTTGAAATGTGGTCATGACAGAAGTATTCTCATGTAAGAATTCAAGCTACAAGAGAATTTCTAATATATAAAAATTTGATCATCAATGATAATCAATAGTTACGGTTTTTGTCTATTTTTGTAGATTTTTAGTCTGGGATAATAATATTTATCAGGTATAACTCTTTCTCTTTCTCAAGAACAAATTTTTGATATGAAAATTCTATTCGCATTAGTTTCTATAGCGTAGAAATTTTAGTGATAATCAAATCGAGAGAGATTTTCTTACAACATTCAAAAGATTTACTTTTCGAAGAATATACGAGTTACATATATTCCAATTTATAAGGTTAGCTGGAGTACTAGGTACAAACATGGGTTGTATCAACTAAATGTGGGAAATAATATTGTTTTTCAAAAAGAAATATAATGACTCTTATGGGATGACTATAAAGAAATAAAATATAAAAGAAGAACGCTGCATAAAAAGCTGAATGAAAAATTAACAAGGAAATGTAAAGATGGCTAACAAATAATTAGCTGGATAACCGGCGTTAGTGAAGATACGTTCAAAATAGATGCTCAAGCTTGTTGGCGCTGGAGAAAAATTCCATAAAAGTTAAAGGTAAATACTTGAAATGATTTATGCCACACTTCGACTATGACAGATATTGATAACACAAAACGTCATATCAATTTATTTTCAGTACTACATATACATATATGTAAAGATAGATTATATGTTGGAAAATGATGTCAGCCACTAAGATTTATTTTAATACTTGTAAGTTAATAAAGATATCTCAGGAAGAAATTAAAATTTATATAAATATTAGACTACATAAAGACTATACACAAGAAACGTATAGCATATATCTACATACTATATATGAAACTTAATGTCTAAAATCGAGTTTATAATTTTTTTATAATTTATTTTTTTTTTATAATAGAAATCGTGCGAAATTACCAAAACTCTAATGAAAGTTTAAAGCCAAATAGATTTTGAAATATTTATCTGCGTATGTAACGATTTTATTGGAACTCGTAGGAGTGAAAGCCTTCGGGTATGTAAAAATATGCAAAAACCGAGAAAAAAAATACATGAAATTCGTGTTATTGGAATATTTTTAAATTATCATGAACATGAGATACAAAGTTTGTGCTGAAACGGATAATTCCGGGTATTGCCGTAACTATGTGATTACAAAATTTAGTGCATATTTACGATTTGTGTCACTAAGCTTCAGCAAAATCACAAACGAAACAGTAAACAAAAATCTCAGTTAATACTTAAATAGTAGTAGAAATAGCGACTAAATATAGGTTTTAGAGTTATTGATATTGAATTCCACAAATTTTAATATTGCAGTAATATTGCAAAATATTTTTAATTGCAACTGATATAAAAAATATTTCTTTTCGAGATTTAATTTTAAAAAATATAGAATGATATTTGTTTAAATAAAAATAAAAGTGAATTTAAAAAAAAAAATGAATTTTAAATTTAATTCCGATTTTGCATAAATTTTCTAACTATAATCATAAAGCACATCTGCATAGCAGCTCATCATCCTTATGAAAAGATACAATAGAGCATAGAATGAATTAAATTTTGGAATAAAATCCGATAAATACAATTAAAAACAAAAATTTAAATGAAAGTCTCAAATATTTAAAATTGAAACAATACAATTAATACAATAATATTATTCCTAATATCATAACATATTTTAATTCCTTAATTTGAATATTTTTATTTAGAAAGTACAATAGCTGTAGGGGTAACCCCACAAAGTTGCATTAAAAACACAATAAACCTAAGCAAAAAAAAAAAATAAGAAAAATATGGATAATATCACAGGAAGAAGAAGTGGAATAAATAGAATTTACTAAAAGAAGTATATTCTCCATTAAAGGGAAAGGGAAGAAAATTTGCGAAGAGATAACTAATTTGATGAAATTGAA
Source organism: Teleopsis dalmanni (assembly GCF_002237135.1). Taxonomy (NCBI): domain Eukaryota; kingdom Metazoa; phylum Arthropoda; class Insecta; order Diptera; family Diopsidae; genus Teleopsis; species Teleopsis dalmanni. The sequence continues at coordinate 7,872,618 of NC_051848.1, forward strand.
TCATTAGCATGAAATAGTCAATTTTTAATATTAACTGTAATAAGGATATAATATTTCGATCACAACGCCACGTTCTCTGAATCTTTAGTAATGCTAGTTATAGTTATATTAATATACTCGTCGCTATAGTAAAATTTCATTAACATCTACTAGTTCCCCTGGCTCAATGTTCCCCTGGGAACTTAATAGAATGAATAGAAGAGAAGATCTTAATAGAAGAAAAATACTAAATATAAATAAAATCAATTATTAATATTAGCCCAAATATGTGTATAGTATTTCGATATCACATATGCTGAATAAAATAATCCATTAATATGTTAGCTTTGCTTTAAACTTTCGCTAGATCTTTAGTACCATCAGTTATAAACATGGTTAATATACTCGCAATAGTCAAATTTCATCAAGATAATGAAATTGCATTAACCATTTGAGAGAGTTGAATCTTAAATGTAAAAGTGGTTGACTGTCCTAACAACTGTCACAACGAATCTGAGTACAGTGATAATATGTTTCACCTATGATATTTCTGGGTTATGATATTGAATCACATTAAAACATTTTAGTCGTATTTTCGACACACATCATGTGCTTGAACTTCCAGTTATCATCCTTGACCAAGTTCAGCTTAAAAACAGTAGATAATGTCTTTTCAATACTTTAGTTATTATTATGTATATTTGTATATTGATTTGTTAATAAAGTTATGTTTATAATTATAATAATACAAATAATTAGATTATCATTCTTAGCCAAATTGTTCTTAGAGTTTTCTGTCTCTTTCTGTTTTTTCTTAAGGCCGCAAAATAATTGCATATGACTATACCATTTTTCGGTTATATGGTATTTACCATAGTTCCCATTCTTATAAAACTATTTTGTAGAGAGCGGGTAATATTTTGTCAACACTTGAATAATTATTCTCTAATCCTTGAGTGAGAGAAAGAAAGAGACATTAATAGTTTTTTATTGAATATGTTGTTGGTACTTTTAATTAGCAGATAATTTATTATTAATCAATATTAATTATAAATCAAACTATTATTAGATTTCACTTTAGGACAAAATAATAGAATCAGCGACGAAGCCAGGCTTATGTATACGGAGCATATACCAGCGGTGTTTAATCTATAGATTATATTGTCAAGAAGGTAATAATCCTCCTAAATGCACCAAGATTTCGGCATGCAATATTTTTAATAATTTATTAATAAATAATTAATTACTAATGTTATTATCTCTGCAGCACATTTTTTAAAATTATAGTATGAATTATAATATGAAGCGATCGTCTATCTGTGTTTGTGAAAATCACATTGATAATCTTTAAATATTGTTTATTATTGACTAAAATAAGAATTTATATTATTAAAATCAAACTATTCTAAGTATTATTTTACAGATTGTTTTGTAATGTTGAGTACTGTGAAATAATTTTTATTAAAAATAAAATGACTGGAAAGAACTGCTGGAAAATTGAAATACATATTATATACATATATATAAAATTTATATATATTTATGTATATATAATATTTATATATATATAAAATTTATATCTATATATTTTATATTATATTTTGCCCCTTATAAAAAAAGTATAAATATTAAAAAGAATAATATTATGGGAGTGGTTGCAAAATCTAGCGTACAGTCTTGCAGAAAAAATTGCAGTTAACTTAACAAGATTAGAGAAGACTACGACAGATTATACAATTTTTAAGTTAAGATCGGATATGTTGGAGACAGGACAACAAATGATATATTACATATAGATTTTGATTGTAAAATTGCATTTAAATTTAATTGTAAGCTGATTTCTACGGTTCGGTCTTCAGATTTTTCCGCACTTTGACATATTATATATATTATATTAAGTTTAATAATAAACTTAAGTGCTGAAAGATATTATTGAATTACCGTACTGTAAATTATAAGATATTTATTAGAATTGAAAATTTTTAAAAATTGGTAAAAAAAAAAAATAAATTATTAATAAATTTTTTTCTATCTCAAATAGACATGGAAATATTTTTAATGCGAAAGTAGGATGGAATTATTTCAATATAATAAATTTTTAACGATCTATTTAATTGCAAAATAAACATTTATTGATAATAAGCTGAATCCAGAAATAAATATATTATTTATCTATGCTAAGTCTATATATAATATATATTAACTGGTAACATATATACGTAAAGAAAATGTAGCCTAAATTTGAATTTTGATGTGAAAATATACATTAAAATCGTTTGTTGGGCAAAAATTATATTACTTTCCGAAAAATTCAATAAATTTATATCAATTTATATACAAATATATGTGAATACAATTATATTACAATAAGTGCAATATATACATTTTGTTAGATCTTTATTGCCTCGTAAAAAAAACAAAAATTAAATAAGTAATTTCACTCTTTAAATACAACTTTCTTTATTTTTTAAAGATTATTATGATTTTTTATTTGCAGATGTAACTATTGTTTGTTGATTTCTATAATACTATATTTTTATTTTTTAATTAAATTATTAAAATTATATAAGCAAAGTAAACATACAGTATTAACTGCAACAAATAATTTCAATAGCACAACTGAAATGAACTCAAGAAAATTATGTAAAAATTAATATAATAAAAAATTAAATGTAAAAGATTGGGTCTTTTGTAACTTGAGAATTACAATTCAATATAATTACATTATTTTATTTAAATACTTCAGTACAAAATCCGTATTTTGTTCATCTTACTTATTGCATATATCAAGACACTTGAAACGATCAATCGAATTGATTTGTTCAGATCACAAAATTATTAAATAAAAATAAATAATTGGTTCCAATTACCTCTAGTCATATAAAAAATATTTAAAGTAAAAAAATATATATAATAATTACACATTTATGTTTAATTAAAATCTACTGTACTTTTTTGCGTATTTAAATTTTTCATTGAGGGGTTTGAAAATAGTAATCGTAGCGTCAGCATGGGGATTTGTGAGCCACATGCCCAATAAATTAGATTCTTCTTTTAAAATGCGTGCAGAAAAAAAGTAATGTACTTTATATACAATATCTATCTGTTAATTAAGAATATTTACACACAAAATGTATTCTTAGAATATTTAATATTATATATGGAGATGAGTTTATAGAAAAAAAAAACGTTTTTCTGTGACTTCTTCTCTTCTCTCTGAAATGAAAATACGCAATAACAACCAAAATGAACTACATATTGATATAGAAACCGAAAAAAAATGGTATTAATATATATTAAAACACATTACTTCTGTAATTCGAACTTTTATTATTTGAAATTTCTCTAATTCGTCACTATTCTTCGTGTCATTCATCTTAAAGGCTCAACCCAGCCCCAGTTTGGAAAGCTAAAGTATACAAATCGTAAGTTTCGTACTTACTTCTATAGTAAACATGATAGTAGTCTCTCACTAAAATTAATCCGTTACGACTCTCCAAAAGCCGCTTCTAATTGACAGCGCAAAGAATCCAAGAATTTATACGTGGTAGTCAGTGACGGTCAGTCTAATCTAACCAAATCTAAATTGGTTAATTAAATAAAAATTTTCCAATGATTTCTACAGTGTGATATGATATATTTTTTCCATATTTGACCTGCTGAAGTCATCACAAATGGGACATACTTTCTATAATGTGAAATTATCAGTCAATAATAGTAATAGTTGTTAAAGTATTGTGTGCAATTATAATATAAGATATACCAGCACGAAAGGAGGAGTTTACATGTACCTCGGTCCAATGATGAAATAACACTGCACTAAGTGTTAAATATTTTAAAATCAGGAGGTCTTAGAACATTAAAAAATGATCACAATTTATAATTTCGAAGGAGTATGTAAAAGTCATTGTGTACAAGATCCTACTACATCGAATAATTTGCAAGAGATGCGAACAATACTACAAACATCACAATTGCACTTTAGGAGTATTTCAATAAACAGAATCAAAAATTAAATTATATCCAAAATTATTTAAATAAGCATTTATTTCGATTAGAAAGCTTTGTGGAATACGTATACAGAAAAACATCAAAATAGATTAACAGCGCTGATAGTCCAAAAAACAAATGAAGGAAATGAACCATTGAATATTCGATAAAAAGTTGTGAGTTATGACAACCAGGTGACGATAGCGAAAAGCATGGAGGAGTCTAAAACACTAAAATAGTACCAAAAACGAAGAAACTTTTTACTGTGTGCCATAGAAATATATTGTAATAAAAACTGAGGGTTATTTTAAGCATAAGCAGGAGCTAATCACAATACATATATGCATATACATATATACATACATATATATATATAAACTGTAAAATTGTTGTGTAAAGTTCTATATCAAATGCATTATGAGTTTATATGTGTGTCCTAAATATATTTGTATTTTTGATTAGGGAAGAAATTTTTGAAGATGTTTTGTTGTTTGACAGATAAAATAGATTGATTATTTGTGATTAATTGTTTAGGAGCATTTTTCTATGTGAAAATCTGTTGTATAGAAAAGTTCAGTTTAATTCTGGACTTTTTTGAAAGTTTGTACTAAAAAGGTTCAAAAAGTTTTCAGATCTATCACCTAAAAAATTGATAAAATGATCGATATAATTCAGAAAGATCAATTATAGGCACTCTAGTACTAAAGAACTAAAGACATTACAATACTATCTTCGATTTTTAACTGTTTCATAAAGCCTAAAAAACAAATATTATTAGTATTATTAAATACCACATATGTGTACTTCTATTAAAGTACACATGTCAATAAATTGTGAGACCTAAAACAATCAAAATCGTGCCTAACGCTTGTTCAAAATATTGAACACACTTTCATTCCAGAATATATAACTGGAAAATTTTTTGGTTTATCTACTCTACAATCAACGACATTATACTGTAAGATTTTGTGTTGTTGCGATCTTAGTAGTAGTTTATTGATGAATATTAATTAATTATTAATTCTCAAGGAGAACTGTGAAAAGCAATGTTATGCATTTTTCAAAACATAACCCCCGCTGATTTCCAGAACAAATGATAGTAATTATAATTAAAATTTGGCGAAAGGTTGTCAAAGCAAAAGGAAAATATTTGAAATATTTCTTTTATAATTTAATTAAATATTTGCTTAAAATATATTGAATAGCGTTTTCAGTATAATATGAAAACACAAAGAAAATACGCTCATCCTTATCCACCCATTATTTATTCAAGAGGGATGTCCAGTCAATAGGTGTTGGTTCATATTATGAAAAAAAGGTGGTTTTACAAAAATTCCATAGCTAAGAAGGGGGTACAGTTAGCAGAGGTGTCTATTAGGAGTACTTTTAGTGTTCATAGATAAACTAGTATATATTTGTGTATATATGTACAACTGTTTATAGTGCAAATAAAATATGATTGCATTAATCGTTATTTACTCATCGAGTCTTCGGTATTTTGTATGTGATAATCGCGTGTCAAAGTTTAATAAATAAACGACTGAAAAACATGATAACAAATGAAAGGAATGTGCTATGTATTTATAGTTTAGTTTTTCAAATTTTAAAATTTTGCTAAAGTCAACAACGACTGCTAAGGGCTAATATATACACATGTATATATTTTACAATTATTTGTTATAAAAAAAAAGAGTTATTTATATTTATATTCAAAACTATTGAATCGCTTTTAGTTTTCATTGGAAATCTTATAAACCATTTATGTTAATGCTTTTAAGCTGAGCTGAGGTTTGGGGTTTGGGATTTGAGGCTGACATTTTAATGGGTTTTTTTTCGCAGGAAATAACTCAAGTGGTTTTATTGTATATGCTATATACATTACGTACATATCACGATTTTTCTGTTCATACCATACTTAGTCATTAAAAACAATTATTGTCACTTTATTTATAATTTGTATAAATATATTGTTAAATATAAATTTCAAATTTCAAGGAAAATGAAAACAGAAGTTGAAACTGAAACTTGTGCTTAGTAATTATTTAGTTAGAAAAATTACTTTGAAATGCTAGTCATGTTATTAGCATACGATAGTTAGCAGCAGCAGCAGAATTCTTTTAAACAAATAGGAGTGAGTGAGTGTAACATATGTTAAAGCAGCAAAATGACCCTGAATAGCGAATTAAGCAAAATAATTTATTCAGATTATGTCTGTTTGCTAAGCAATTGAATATAAAATTCAATTTAAACTCAATTTAAAATTTAATTGATTTTAGTATATTATTTCACAGTACACCTCAGTTGAAAAATGGTATTTTAAATCGGCATTTGTTGTTGTTCTTTTAAATGCATTCAAAAAACGCTGTTAAAGGCACAGATGTACATAACATATTTATGCGCTGTTACTTTTGTATCATAACATAAGCCTCTGCTTTGTCTGTCCCGTTGTCTCCACACAATAGTCACAAATTAAGCAGCACAAATGCTTTGTGTGTTTGTTGTACAAAAACAACGCAGCACACTTAACAACAACTACGCTGGGCAGTTTAGTGCATCACACATAATCACAACAGCTTCCTCATGCGTATGTATGTGCATATTGTGTAATTTTATTTTATTACTTTGTTTTTTTTCTTTTTTTTTTTTGAAATATTTTATAATTAAAGTTAACATTTTAAATGTGATTTAAGCTTCATTTTGTTACAAGATTCCCATATAGAGAGTATAGTAAACACATAATTATGCTCTGTTAGTTAAGGCGTGTAGCGCATTTATATGTCACCCTTGACTGAGCAAGCATTTGAATTGTTTTTTTTCTTTCTTTGTGTTTTCTTTACATTATTATTATTATTTGAAAAAAAATACATACTTAGTATTTATTTAATTTACACCAGAAATTTCTTATTTTTATTGTTTAATCTCTCGTTTCTTTGCAATTTAATTATTTCAATAAAAACCGGTATTCCAATAATAAAACAATTTTTTTTTTTTAATTTTTTGGCCTGAATTTTTTTTGTGTATTATAACGTGCGTAAAACTCTCCACACGCGACCTTAACTCTACCGACGGAACGCTTCGCAATGTTCAGCGTATCGGCATCGACTGAATTCAAAAATCATCCAAATCAACAGCTAAAGTGTTTTTGTGTTTACTTACGTTTTGTTGGCGGAATTAGTTTTTTGTAGCGCGGTAAGATGTGTGCTGTTGTGCTGTTTGATGGGCAGCGGAAAGTACCGCCAAATGTCAAAACAACAAAGCATCACAAACACACACACACACACACACATACACAACCGAACACAAAAATGCAGAGTTGTTTGCGAAAAAACAAAAGCAATTAAAAACATTTAGTAATTGAAAAGAATAAAATTCAAATTATTAAGATATACAATATATATAAAAAAAAAACTATTTATTTAATTAATTATTCTTAGTGTATTTTTATTATTATTATTTTTTAATTAGACACACATTTATGACATGAAAAGAAAGATTTTGTGTATTGCAAGAACATTTAGTAGACTGGGGGATTTGTCATATACACATGTGTACATGAATATTATCATGAAAAAGGATCCTCACCACTATGCTCCATAAATATTAGAGAAAATTATAACACTTATACGTAATAGCACTCTTACATGTGCAATGAAACGAATTAAAATATGATTCAGAGCCTATTCAGCCATAAAAGGCTGAATTAGTTGTGCCATAAACAATCAGCTGATCCGTCAACATTGTGAAATATAATACAATCGATTTGTCATGTCGCAGTATATATAAAAGACAACATAAATACCAATAGTATTTTAGTTTTTGACATAAACAGAGGAGAAATCTTATAACAGCTGATGTAATCCAAAATTTTTATGTCCTAATGCAAATATGTATTATTTTCGAATTCTATTTGTCAATAAAAACTTGTATGTGTTTGTGAAAAAGTGAGAGAATATTAAAAGGTCTTACCAAAAATTAACTAGTGTAAATGCTGTTCAAGTCATGAAATGAATATTCAAGATAATTCTAAAAAGAACATGATCTGTTGAGCTGTTTCTTTGAGTAAAAATATATTTTACCATTTACCATAAATTTTATTTTAACACTAATTTTTGCTGAAATTTTCAAAATATTTTTAAAAAATATTATTATTATTAATAATTATATTTATAATTATTATAAATATATTATGTTAATAAAACACTATTTAAATATTTAAGTATGAAAGATTATAAGTGCAACTTATTAACAATATAATAAATAACCCATTTTAAGCCCAGTTAGAAGAAAATTTATAGATTTATAGGTCTAAATAACAATTATTTATAAAAATATATTTAATTAAATTATACGCTGGCTTATCAAATAGCCCCCGTAAGGTATTTAGGATGTTTGTTATGCAATTGAATAGCTGTCGGTCATATAAAATATACACAAGCTTGTAACGACTCTGTTGTCGGTGATTAGTGTGTGCTCACTCCTTCAACAAGTAGTTTTCAATAAATTTTTGAAAGAAAACGGCACGAAAAAAATTCTACGCAATATAATGTTTCTATTTATTCTCCACTTTATACTATATTCAGGGGTTCGGTAGAGGAGGGACGCTCCTAAATATGAGTTAATCGCTTTGAGTGACGCACCTTTGAAAAGACTTTCTCACTAAATTAAAGAAAATATAATATTTAGCTAAAATTAACGTTCGCATGATAAGGGTAAGTCACTTAACAAAAAAAAATGTGTACCATAGTTTGAAAATATATCTGGGGAAAGGATAACCTTTCCCTAGATAATTATTAGTCACTATAAAAATATAATAAAAAAGAAATTGAGAAAGAAATTGAAAGTAGTATAAAAATGAGTGACGCTGTCGCTTGATAATGTTCTGAAACCTGATGAGGTTTATATATTAGCAATAGCACAAGTCATTTAACTAAAAAAATAGATATCACTTTTTTTTTATGTATACAAAATAATGGATATTCTAAGAAAAAAATGGATATATATATATATAAAATTAGTTATGAGTATTAATGTGAATAGTATTTAACCTTTGTGTTAGAAGTGTAATAATACTTTATGAAACGGAAGATGTAAGCGTCCCTGTCTTAACTTCGGTATGTATATGGATGTATGTCAAAATAATATAGCCCGATCATTACTGGACAATTTATAGTGATTTTTGTGAGAAACCCTTTGTAGATTCTCAAAATTAAGAAATAAGAAAAGAGTTTCATAAAGCTTATTTTCTATGATGATTAAATCTAAATCTCTGGCCGCCAAAGTGAAAATACTGATATATAAAATATATATAAAATTATTTAAAATGAGTTTATTTGCTGCTATGATACAACAAAAAAATATATGTGTAGGATTTTAATTAATTATTTTACTTATGACAAAGCTGTTTACAAATTAACGACTGATTTCAGTTACAGTTATTCTAAAAGATTTAGTTGCTATATTATAACCATAGATGATATGTAACTATAGATAAGACGTGCCACTCATGCCATAACAAGTCAGACAAATATTATCATATTAAGAAGTCATTATATTGCAAAAACAAATATACCAATAAATTTATAAATATATTTTCTCGATTTATTTTTTCAGTTCATCGACCCGTCACTATATTCTGTAGCCAGAGGTATGCATGATCGAAAGTCAATGAAATGAGAAAGTATTTGTTGAAATATAGGTTTATGGTTTATTCCTTTAGTACAACAAGTGCCACCCTGGACACGTGCAATCTAAAAAAAATTGTTTAAAAAAAATAGAAATATTTAAAAATTAGTATATTTGAGTTAAAAAAATATATATTAATAAATCAAACCAAATTTTATGCAAATAATTTTATTTATATTCCAAATCAAAAATTTTATTGCACACCTGTTATTAATGCCAATGTCACATTTCTATATAATATATTTATACATATAAATGTTATATTAAATTAAAAATAATAAAAAATTAAAAGAATATTTTTATAAGAAATCTTTTAAATATTTTATTATAGTTCTTTTTCATTAAAATAAATTTTTTTATATAAATCAGATAAAAATAAATCAAATAAAAATTATTGTTTTTATTTATTTTTTTCTTATTCTTATTGAATTAAAGAAATACAGTACTTATAAAAATTATAGAATTTTACTTAAAACGTAAATTAACGATATAAAAATATATTGTTGTGTATTTAAATATAGAAAGTTAATATTATTTACATTGAAATTTTAATAAAGTCGTATAGCTGTGACGTATTACGAGACCATATGGTACTATTTACAAAAAAAATTGCTGACTCAGTGGTAGGTTACACGTCAGAGAGCATTCATGACATCACATTTATGTCTCATCAGTGTAAATATTATATTAAAAAAATTTTTTAAAAACAATAACAAAATATTTTTTAAATATGTTTTTTTTTTGTGGACTTATATTCTTAGTAAAATTGGGTTTTTCGCAACAGCATCAGTAAACACGGACAGACGATATTCAATTTAGTTTGAAAAATTATTTTTCGCCTTAATTTTAAATTGTTTATTTCGGCATTATTTTGAAAAAAATTCCTCTCACAGAGATAATCGAATTTTTTCATGTCACTAGAATTATTCGCATCCGTCAAATTGGGAGAAGATTAGGAATTACGAGTTATTGGTCTGCGTATCAGTTTGTTTGTTTGTTTGTTTGTTTACTGGTCCGTTTGGATGCTGAGTACAACCTTACAGTGCACATTATACTGTATTTGATAGCTAAAAGCAATATTATTGTTACGATACTCTGGCGGCACATCGCACATGTTCAGATTAGATGCTCGTATCTCATTGAATGTGTACGAATATATTGGAATTGAAAATAATTCTTTGACAGTTATTCATTAAGTTGATTTTTATTCTCCCATTTTTAAGTTGAAATTTATGTGTCATAAATTTTTGGAATCAATTTTAACAAAAAGCTTTCGAACGTGTTTTACTTTCTTGTTGTTATTTTTATTTATTGAAAGCGCCATAATAATTTAAGTTCAAATCTTTCAAGGTTATCTATAGATAGTCTACAAAAATTTGACCCACTCGGTTCAATGAGATTTCAATGTGCACTGCGAATGCATGACTACATCTCCATTGGGCTTTGACTCTAATAAAGTTATTTACATACGCATTTGTGGAATTAGATTAGGTGATTACTTGATATAATGGAATGATGATTTAAGCAATAATATCGGAATATTATATATAATAGAATGATGATTTAAATAATAATATTGCAATATTATAGTTAGAAAATAATTTAAAATTTTAAAAATAATTAATATTAATTACTTAATTAAAAAAAAATAGTTATTACAAATAAAAAATAAATAAGTATTCGCCTTACAGAATTATAGTTACTTTTGCCAATATTAGTGAATTAGTCATGTCATGTTTCGATCTAATCAATATTAGGATATTTAGTCCTTTTAAGTAGCTTTGTGGAATGCTGACATTATAAAGAGAAGATGCCAATAACTCTTATAATTATTGCGACATAATCTTGTTATTTATTATATTATAGAATCGTAGCCAATAAGATGATACGTGGAAAATAATTTGGACTTTACTAGCATCATGTTCAAAGTAATAAATTATGAACATTTCTATCTTTGGAGTGTCATATTAGTGAGATGAAAAATATCATCTAAAATCTTACCAACTATTGCTCGATCTCCAAACAATTTGAAGTAATCTTCGGTTACACTTATTATCATCACTGTTATTCATTCTTGTTGTGGATGAAGTATTCCAGTCATATCTATGCGATATCTAGTGGAATCAACTCAAGCTGCTAGAGCTCTTAAGTAATGTCGTAGTCAGGATTGTGTCAAGAGAGGTACTGTGAAAGAAGTGCCAGAAGGTACTGGAAAATATTTTTGGTCAAAGTTTTTTACAATGCAATAAATTAATTACAACAAGAATTAGGAGATTATGTCAAAAGGGTGAAGAATACACTAGAAAATATTTTTTGTTGACATTTTTTAAACTTGAAATTGCTTTTGACTTGCTGCATAATAGTTGGCACACCCACTAAACTTCCACTTGGGAAAGGATTGGCATTTTATGCAAAATATATGTGATAAAATATATGATTATACAAAGAATGTTATGGTAGCACAACAGAATTAATAAGACCAATTTGGGGGACATCTTATATCGGGGAGTATGACATCAAACATTAAACTAACCACAATCTTTGAAGGTCTGAAGGAATAATCATGTTTTAAGTATTTAGGCACATTTCAAGAGAAAGGCAGCAACAGTTAGAGCAGAATGAAGAACAATTGATGAAGAATTAGAATGAGCAAATTATTTTTGGAAGAGTATTAGCCAAAAAGAAAAAAAAAAATAGTTGAATGTATTCTTCAAGTAACTTACTCTGCACTCTACCTATGTACTAATATATTTATATTTTAAGTATGTAAATTTAAAATAAAGTTTTTTAAATTTGAATCTCAATTGGTTTATCTTCATTACCGAGTACTTTCGCATCATGTGATATTACATATATCACGAATCACAATTGTAAAGCAAATTATTTTAGTTTGCTGAGGTAATTGAATACTCAAGTAGGCTTATAAAGCAATTAAAACATTGCAGAACGTTTTAATTAAAACGTTGTAAATGTTTTGCTTTACTGCATTTTATAAAAATTTTAATTAATTTTTTTTTTTGGTTTTTCTTTTATTTAAATAAAATTGTAAAGACTTTTTTAATTTTTCAATAATTGTAAAAATGCATGCAAAATTATTACTCTTTGTCGTTTTTATTTCACAATTAATGATTTGATTATTGAAGCTTTGAAGTAATTACAGACCATAGATGACTGAATAGCCATAGATGAAGTCCAATCCAACGTAAGTACACAAGTATAGTATAGTATATTTGGAAAGGGGTTTCTCTCGGATATGTCAGCTAAGCATATGTCAAATCTGAATTTGATTGCAACAATACAGTTCTCTTTAGAAAGCTGTAAAGCTGTTTCAAGATTAAACAACTTCACCTATAAAATATACAAAAAGTTTTTCCAATAATTTCGTTCATTCGAATATCCATGTCTTTCAGTTGTCTCTGTATATGCTTTTATATTAAGAGATAAGAGATGAGTTTGTCAAGAAATACCTAAGACGTGAGGAGAAAAGACTACATTATGAATGTTAAAGCCATAGTACTAGAAGAGACTATTTGGACCAAACTATACTGATTCAAATATATGTACATAATACAATATATTACAAAATAGATAAAAATACTTTTTATAAATTTTATTAATTTTATTTTATTTTTTTTACTTTAACTTTTAAAAATGTTGATTTTAAAGAACATTTTACACATGAATGTTGTATACATTAAGACTGAAAAGTTTTCGGAAATTCTCATTTAAAATTCGCGCGCTGTATATTTTTCGATATTTTAAGTTTATGTAGTTTGGCAGCACTGTCCTTAATTACTATGCCAAAAATGAGCGCGATCTGTCAGACAGTTCGTTTACGGCAGCTGTTGAAACCAGTTCACCTCAGTAGTGCGTTGCGAAATGTCTTCGACGGTCTTACGACCGTCCTGAAAGGCTTTGTACCACTCATAAACTTGAGTTTTCGATAAAACTGATTCCCCATAAGCCTTTTGTAGCATTCGCAACGATTCTGCACACGAAATTCGTTCGAAACACAAAATTTGATGCAAACTCTTTGTTCAATATTTTTTTCCATTGTTTTTTTCGCAACGCACTACTGAGGTGAACTGGTTTCAACAGCTGCCGAAAACGAACTGTCTGACAGATCGCGCTCATTTTTGGCATAGTAATTAAGGACAGTGCTGCCAAACTACATAAACTTAAAATATCGAAAAATATACAGCGCGCGAATTTTAAATGAGAATTTCCGAAAACTTTTCGGTCTTAATGTATAAAGTACACTATATATAGTCATTGGCTTGAATTATACTCTAAGCATAGGTAGCGTGGTTTCTGATGTTGGTGTTGTTGTTGTGTTTCCATTTTCGACGATATCGCCGGCAACTTCTGGAGATTGCGTGGTTACTTTTCTTCTTCTTACTACACAAACTTCCTTTTGCACTTCAATTGTTTTTGTGGCATCTTCCGGATCGGTTTCTGTTACTGTACGCATGACACAATGACGATGTCGTTGACCATGATGTTCTTCTGTCGGTACTGATGGTGCTGGGAAGCAAGCAGTTTTTAAAACATTAATAGTTTTCGTTGGATCGTTTGGATCAGCTTCTGGAACTTGCATTGGCACACAAATTATACCACCGGGTGGTATTTCACCTTCATGTGGTACATGTTCGTTTTGAGTAGGTATTTGTTCAGCTGGTGCAGCAAATTCTTGTGTTGGCGGTTGTGCGGGTAATTGTCCCATTGTTGGCATTGAAGGGGAAAATATGTTTGGTTGCTGTGATTCTGGTTTATGCTCGAAAACTGAGTCGATATTACTTTTAACATCTAATAACACTGAGTTATTAAACGGTGCTAAAGGCACTTCACCGTCTGTCGGCCATAAATGTTGGTCGGTTGTACTTGGTGCACTACTTTCGTTGTTAATTATTATAATTCTATTGTTGCTCTCTGTTGCGCCTTCATTATTTTGTGGATAGCGATGATGATGGTAGTGATGATGGTGGTATCCATGGTTTCCGACTACGGCACGTGTGATTGCATGCGCAGCCATAGCATCGAATATGAGGTCGCCTAAATAAATAATTTTTGATTACATTTATTAAATAGAATATATGTAAGTATTTAAGTAATAAGTACAAGAAATATGTATTAAATAAAAAATACTAAGCTTTATAGCAATATGAGCAACCAATATTATGCACACATACATATAAGAAATATTTTAGTAGCTTGATTTTAAGAAGCCTGTACTTAAATAGTTTGTATCTGAAATATTTTATATATGCCAAATATTTAAAAAATAACTTTATCATAAAATCGAATTAAAAGAAAGCACTTTGGTAGAGAAAAAAGAAATGTAACTGAATAATATCAGATAGTTGTGACAGTCGTAGGTTACTACTTCAATTTATTTAATGTGTGTTAAGTAGGTTAAGTAGGATATTCTTCCTAAATCTGCCAGAATTAGTTTAGCAATGAATATAGTTACTACTCAGTTATTCGCAATTCATTATTGATTCAAAAATGTATCTTTCCTATACACATTTCTTGTTATAGAGAAATTGCAAATGCTTAAGCATGAAAAAGTCTCATTAAAATAACGCTAGACTAAAAGTAATACCATTTGCCATATTTACAAAGACTTAATTTTAATTAATAAGTATTTAAACAATCCCATCAAAATATATTTTTCATTTAAGCATTTTATATGATATCACTTGTTTGTGAAAACTCACCTGTTGATGAATGCCTTGGCGGCTGTGCATAATAGACGGCACCAACCGGAAGTGCAGCTTGATTTGTATGATAACTGCTACCTGCTGGTAAATGATAATCCGTTCTACCATTGGGTGTATGGAATTGAAGATTGCCACTATTGTGATGATAAATTACACCTTCTTGACGTGGATAGCTTGCATGTATTTTTTTTTGGCCACTGTGGTGATTCCGGTGACTATTGTGACTACCAACATTTTGGTTCATCATTTTTGTAACAGATGTATGTACTGGTGAACCACTTATTACGCGGCGCGAGCTACCACCTCCTGACGATGGTTTTTTGTATTTCCTCCAACTGCCAAATATACCTCCAAAGGAACCGCCACGACGTCCACCGCGCGCCTCATTTACCGTAACCGATAGTGCCAATAAAATTATTAGCATCAGAAATAAATTCTTGAATTGTGACCGCTTCATTTTGTTTCTGAACATCAATTGAGTTCTCAATGCAATTTATTTGATGATTTAATTGCTGATTTTGTTTACGTGAAATATTTGAGACAGAGTTTTTTTGACTTTATTATTTCTGATTAAATTCTCTTCTCATAATTATTTTTTTAGAAATTTATTGATATATCTTATCACCACTGTGTGTATTATTTGACTGGATGTGAAGCAATGTTGAGACTTGCTAAAGTTTTAAAAGCGCTTGTCTTAATAATCATGAAGACATTCGTTAACTTGCGAAGCATTTGTACCCTATCATCATTTCGAAATAATTTAAATTCTCAAGAACTAATGCTTATCTTAAATTTTCTTATAAACAAATATACAAGTTTATATTCTACTCAAATTAATTGATGGTTTCCGCAGAAAAAATGCAATAAGTAAATCCATATTATTGATTTAATTGTTATAATAAGTACATAATTCATAATAATCATATAATCCCCAACACTGTTTTTCTATCAATTTGATTTCATACGTATCAATAATGTCAATGAATGCCATTAAAGTAAAAAAAGTTAAACTCAAAGTGATATTTTACAGCACTAAAACCGGGCAAACCAAGTAGTAAAGACGAACAGATGAAAAATTTCACAAAATCAAAGGAAATTCTATCAGCAAAAAATCAATGAAGAAAACTCAAATGCAATATATGGAATAAAATAAATTAAATTCGCCAACATTTATGAATTGACTTTTTATCTGGGCATAATGATGTTCCAACATATGGAATGGAAGCTGTGTTAACCAATCTTTCCATTAACTTACACTCAAAGTACGTTTAAATAGTTCGCTTAACTGAACAAAAGTACTGATCACATTAGTACTATCTTAAGCAAGCTTTCGGTGTATTTATTATGAGGGAATATTGCACCCCAATCTTAAGATCCGTTGCATCCTAGAATGTTTATGCATGATTTGTGTATGATTTATATGAAAAGAAAAATATTATATATATACAAATGTATGGACCATTGCAACGACTAGATTATTTTGTATTGAACTAAAGTAGGTATGCTTCTAGAAGTTAACATCAAGGCGGCTTAATAATCTTAGTAATCAAACAAAAAGTTCAATTTATTAAATAGTCATGATGCATTAATGACGAATACATATACATACATAAATATAGATTTCTGCATTATTTAGGAAACGCATAAGGACTGATAGGTCCCCTTCTTGCCACATGTCTAACTACAACTGTCCCTAACTAAATAAACAGTTATTGCGTTATAAATACAGTACACAATATTCCTAGTTAAGGAGTTTTGGATGTCAGAAAGAGATAGATTTTTTCGCTATAGTTCTTATGTCCCCGTTTTGTTTAAATGCTCGACTTTAACTATACCTAACATAACAAAGCATTTTATCGTATAAATACAGGACAGTACGTTTTGGTTATAAAGTTCTGGGTTTCAGACAAAGATAGTAGTTTCCATTGTAAAATTCTTCTTCTAGTCTAGAGCAAAGTCGAACAGTTGCATTTAACAGTTTATAGATGATTCATCTTCTTCCAAGCAAAGCTAACATACTATCATCTTGAATAGAGTCGTCTTGCTGAGATGGCAGGGAAGACTTTGATATTCTGCTTGATAACCTTGAGTCATTAGAAACCTTAACTTTGCGCTACTGAGATGAGATGTCTCTTTGTAATCAATCGACTCGAATCAACTCTTTCGTAACCTGCAACGGTTGAAAGTTTGCATTATAGATCTCACCAAAATCCTTCTAGTCTACTACTATTAGTCGTTACATCATCAACTGCGAATTAATTGATTATCAAAATCTATATATGCAGAGTGTAGGTGCGCTGGCACTGTCAATAATCTGTACGTTCTCATTTATATCAGTCGAATATGGATTTTTTTGTATTTGTTATTTTTGCAATGCTATGTCAGTCATAATTTATAGAAGTGTATGGGCATCATTGGACGTGAAAGTGTCACGTTGGCATGCAATAATTTAATTGATCAATTTAATCAGAGCATGAGTAAATACGCCATAACCTCTGCACCGAACTGCGTAACCGCAGTTTTGGATTTACGTAGATCACACATATTTGGTTACTCGTAGTTTGTGGTATGGTCAGTGATTACTATATAGATCACAACTATTGTTTAGTCGCAGTTTGTGAAATTCTGAAAAAATGTGTAAGTTTTAATTGAATAATTCGTCGTTTATTGCATTAAGTGCCAGTATGTAAACACTAACCTTAAATACGAGTATTTCAAAAGAATTGTTGGAGGTATTTCTCACAAATCATGATATATATAATTTTTGAAAAAAGATATTGTATACTATATGTTTGTATACGTATACATATAAATTTGAATAACAAATATATACACTTTCCAAATGCATCTATGACTACTTATGCGAATACCGTTCACTGTAGCTTAAAAATGAGAAGAAACTTATATATTTCGACTACTTGCTTGTGAACTAGGATAGACAGTTCATGAGCTTTTTGTTTATAGTATTATATATATGTATATATATATTATATATATGTATATATATATATTAAAACATTTTGCAACAAAAAAAATTTGATGTATTAAACATATATAACGTTCGTCGGCTCAAGGAGAAATCCCTCTATTAGCGTAGCTGTGAAGTGCGATTTTGAATTTTTTTTTCAAAATATAATATATTTTTGAAAAAAAAATTTAATACTATAAATATTCTATGCTAATCTTTAATTTTTATTTTATTATACGCAATTAAAAACTCATTTCATGAGTTCTTAGAAAGTTTTTAAGTACGAACACTAAATACAGGTATATGATGTACTTATAATCTACAAAGTATTTCAATGTTCTATCGAATACTTTTCTAAATATGCAATATAAATCAAACTGCAAATAGAAAATATATAAAATATATTACTTTTAGTTTTTTTAGACAATTGCATCAATTTGGATTTGCATTGCTCTTGACTTGCTTGTTTATATGGAGTGATTCCATATTCTGTAGTTAATCTAAATCATATACAATCTTATTTAGTGATATTTGTGCTTTGATATTTTTTGTTAAAAAAGTTTAGTATATATCATCTAAATCTAAACACATACTAAAATAAGTTAAATATACCTTAAGAATAGTTTTTTATTATTTAAAGTGTTTTTACTTAGTGTCTTAGTAATCTTAAGATTACGATTAATATAGTTTATTTCAAATCGGTTATTTATAAGCAATCTAAGCAGCAATTTTGTTTTGACGGTTTTTGAAGGTTATATATATATTGTGGAATGTTGGGACAGCGCACCGACCTATTGAAGTG
This sequence comes from Teleopsis dalmanni, assembly GCF_002237135.1. Taxonomy (NCBI): domain Eukaryota; kingdom Metazoa; phylum Arthropoda; class Insecta; order Diptera; family Diopsidae; genus Teleopsis; species Teleopsis dalmanni. The sequence goes on from NC_051848.1 coordinate 7,891,759, forward strand.
AAGGATTAGCCGAATTAAACCAAGAAACGACTTAAGTCGTTTTTCGACCCTTCATTTTTGTATGTCATTATTGAGTTAAAGCTATAGAGGCTTCCACTCGCATACCTTCATCTCTTGTTATTGCAAGCAGCTCATTTGGCTGAAAGTTGCTTGCCAAGTCATCACCAACTTAATGGTGTCCCAAAACAGACATCCTTCTGCTTGTTAGTGCTGGAAAATAGCACAATATATGCACCGCTGTTGACTTTTTTTCTGGACAGAGTCAGAGTTTTTGGGTTGATACTTGAAGTATCCATGTCCAGTAATCAATGGGGTCAGCCAGTTTTGGAGTTTAACTGCTTGTGACGTTCTCGATTGGTAAATATGAAGTAAATTTTTTAATCGAGCTGCACTTTTAATACAATTTAGTGAAAGAATTTTTATTTATCAAAATTTTAAAAGCATAAAGTTATTATAGGAGAACTTTTTTTAGATTATAAATCAAATCCAAATTTTAAGATCATCATCAAAACAAATTTTATAGAATATTAAATATTATGCAGGCCTTTAAAACTTGAAAATTTTGTTTATTTATGCATTCCTAATAAGTATGTGTATGAGATTTCAAATTTCTTTCGTTATTTGAATGGACTTATATCGATACAATGATTTTGAACTGCCACTAGTTATTGCTTAAAATTAAATTTAAAATTAATTTTAAAATTAAATTTAGAATTAAATTGCGTTTGAATTAATATAAAACGATTAAGTTAAATCGATTCTAATACATGGGGACGATTGAAATGAGTATTCAATTTTTTTAATTTTAAAAAGACCAGAATACACAGTTTATTGTATTCATTTCTTACTGGACTACATACCTTAAAGCCTGTTTTCCCACTTCCAAAGGTAATAAAGGTGCTAAAAATCAAGTTAATACTGTAATCAAATCATGTGATCAAATGGGAATGTTGCAGACTGTGAACATATAATACAAACCTCATAAAAGAATTAAAATTTATTTTAAATACCTAATAAAAAGCTCAAATTTTGTATACAAAATAAATTGAGCATTCAAAATAAATAACAAATCAATATTCGGGATATGCACCTCAAATCAATGAAACCAAATCGTTTTAATTATTGAATGATGAATGATAATTTGCAATTTTAATATATAATTTAATGCGGCAAAAATTACACTAGAATTAAGTAAAATAAATTAAATATTATTGAAAATTATTTCCAATTTCTATAAAATCATCCTTTAGCACAGCACGCATTTTAGGATTAGAGTTTATCAATGTTGCATTCAAATCTCAATGAGACAAACGAGACAATGAGACAGTTTGCATGGAATACGGTATTTGAGCTGCACTATGAATGAAGAAGATTGTCTAGTCGATAATTGAGACACCCATGGTACTATTAAAGATTATAATACTCTCCATCCCATTTCACATCAGGTACAAAATAATCGCAGTAATACTTTCCATCCAATTTCACATCAGGCACAAAATAATCGCAGTCGCTGAGTACACTTAGCAATTAGAATGCACCTCCTTTTTAGAACTTTTTCGATCGTTTTTATAAAAAAATGTGAATTTTCTCATAACTTTTGTTAAATTTTTTTTTTGCTTACTTTTCGTATGCTAATACTTTACTGGGTATTAACATTTTCCTTTTCGCAAAGTAATTTTTCGTCTAATATGCACCATTCATGTGCAATTGTGTTTGATAGACTGAAGTCCGAACACTGAAACATATCAAGAATAAATATAAGTTTATCATTTTCTTGCAGATCTTAACAACAATTAAAGCATTACTACCTTTCACTATTAAATCCAAATGAAGTCAGTTGCCTAATTAACACTGACTGACTTTGAATATGGACGGGCACGAGTTCAATCCTTGATACTTGTAGCATTCCAAGACCATAATTATATGTTCACCCAAAAATTCAATTAATTAAAAAGAATAAAAAAAATTTTGTTGTTGCATTTCAGTATTGTTCGAAACCTCCCAATTTCATAATTGAAATATGTAGGTATCAAAACATTTTAATTATTCTAAAAACTATTTCGGAATTACTAACTGCGAATGTTAAGACCCTATGCTCCACTTAGGTGAGAAGGACAGCGGTGAGTGAGTAAGTAAACTGCGGAAGTAACTACTCGTATATCTTATACGAGGTGTATATAACACACTATTTAAGCTCCCAGTTTCTCGCCTAATGCTTCGTCATCGTAATTTCTTTACTCTATTATTTAATCTAACGTCGTTTAGAAGAGTCTCAATCAAAGTGCTGATCTTGGTCACTTGGTCATTTAGGTGGTTAATCGTCATGGCAAATCTTGTTCGCAAATTGTATTTGGTAAATTAAATTGAATTTAACGAAATGTAGTTCATGTCCAGCACCAATCGTAACTTGCGAGTGTAAATGAAATACATAATTTCGGTGTAATTTAGAAATAAATGTCGTAATTTATTCATTCATAGTACTTGGCACAAAAGCTATTGTAAGCAATAACATAATTTATGGCATCCATATGAGTGTCTAAAGTATGAAAATGGACCAATAAAAATATTAAGAATGGCAGTACAACAACGACAACAACGACAACAACGACAACAACATGAGCCATAGCAAAAAGTATAAATGAAAGAGGATACAATATTTTATGTGATTTAAGTGAAAAGTTTTTGTAATAATGTCCAGCGGTAGCTGCGAAGGGACAGCGCGAACTTTATTACCGCATAAAAGTGTCGATGTGCGTGAAGTTGTAATAAAAAAGTTTCCAGCTGACATTTTATGTCAAGTACCTTTTTCATTATCACACTCCCGCAAGTAGGTACGCGCACGCCAGCGTCGGCGGCAGCTCCAACCTGCCAAGCGGAGTGGCCATATATCTGGTATCTGCGAGCCAGCAAGTTGTATCTCATATTGCGTGCTGATTGTTTACCAGCTTGAGTTATTGTTATTGTTGTTGTTGTTGTTATTGTTGTTTCGCAACTTCCGCCAATGTTGCGGCAATTGTTAATGTTCCTCCGACAGGGCCGTTATTGTTGCCTAGGTGGGCGAAATACTTTGTTTTTGTACTGGGTCCCTTTTTTTTGCTCTATTATTCGCTTGCATGCTACGCTTCCTGCTTGAGTGGTGACAAATTACATTTGTCAGATTTATGACCAATTATGACCGTGTTATATTTCACAGCCACCTCAACGCTGCCACTACATTGTAAGTACGAATACGAGTTGAAGAGTGAACTGAGTACTTGCATAGCACAAAAATTTAAAATAAAAAGAAATGTATATCAAAGAAAACAAAAACAAAAAAAATTAAATAAATAAATAAAAACCAAAAATCTAGATATAATATACCCATTGAAGGTTGTGATTAAAAATCAGGAACCGGACATTTATAGGCAGTTATTTGACCCAAACGCAGGGTTATGAATGTCACATTATTACCATGAATTTAATATAAATATTTCATTTAATATTCATAAGTGTTAAGTATGTACTTGATCCCGATGATCTTATGCTGTAAATTACTATCAATAGTAAAAAATAATGCACTCTATGAAAGTCTACTGAACAATTAGTCGCCTGGAGTCAACTGTATACTGTAAGCTGCTAAGCTGCTGCTGAATGAAGATTGGTGAAAATATTGGTAAATATAACATAAAATATGGAGTATGCTAAACTAAAATTTTAGTTGTGTATCCACGTACAGATATGCGATGTGGGAAAGGGTCTAGTGATGACGCGTGCACTATACGAAAGGGTGTGCGGCCCTTCTGCAATATTGTTTTTACATGTACCGCTTGAATAAATACTCTCATATATATCTCACTATATAAATATTGATTTCTCATATTTTATTGGAGAGCACAGGCACATTATTTTGTTTACACACTTGTTTTGTTTTTGTCACAAATTTAATGACAGAAATTTGTGAATGCAATTCCTTAAAGGGGAAAGACGAAATATAATAGAAATGTTCTGCGATTTTAGCCGAAAACTTGGGAGCACACCTAGCAAGTAAGAGTAGTTAAGAGAAGAAAATTAACTGAGTTTTCATATATATATATATATATATATAATAATTTTCATTCTCACTCTCTCTGTCTATCTCTTTGTCTATTAATCTGCCTATCACTTAAATATGTAGTTATTATCTAAAAAAAATATTTGTTTATATTTGTTTACATTTAAGTGTATACGATTTAAGATCAAAAAATGTAATTTACCATATAAGTAAAGCTTAATATAGTGCGTGATCAATTTTGTAATATTACTGTTTCTTTGAATATAACATTTGATTTTAGTATTTCAATTATTGATTTAAATAGTTTTGTGAAATTTCTCCGACTGCTGCTGCTCCGGACAGACAGACGGAGATCAATACACCGGCACGCACGTATTATGTTTATGCAGTTCTGCAATCTTCAATTGATTAGAAAGATTTGGTTTCAGGTGTTTTAAATTCTATCAGAATTAACAATTTACGTAAATTAAAAAATTTAGCTTAACCGAGAAAATACGATTACCGGTTCTTTAACGATGTTTAGTGTGTCGTTGTACTAAAGTTGAAGGCATCTTCCGTCAGTTCAGCAATTCCAAAAACGCTGTTGTGAATACAGAAAACGCGGTCTCTGTGCAAATGCAAATGAAATACCTCGTAAATAAAATGCGAAAAGTGTGTGCTCACATTTTGTGGAAGTGCATATATGCAGTCACCGGCATCGCACTTTACACAAAAAACAACACGGCACACGGCACACTACACACTACACACTCTACATTACACATCACACAGTATACAGTACAGTTTTTCGCTGATTTATAAATACGAGTACATATTTTGGTGAATGGTTTGGGTAAAGTCAGCAGGCGTAGGAGTAGGAGTAGGAGTAGGCGAAGCACAAACGCTCAAAGGTTCCTTTTTTATTTATGGTGTTAATGCTGTGAAAATAGCTGAAATTGCTTTTATTACATGAGCCGTTACACTTCAATTACTGTCCCCGCGATTCTATTTCTTTGTGTCGCCTAAAAGTATGCTATGAGTTATTTTTCATCATTAAAATTATTTTTGCCAGTTTTTTTTTCATATTTTATATAGGATTACATGTCTTTATGGCATATACGTGACATAAAACTCATAACTTTAAAATTACTCCAGTTTTTTTCTTCCTTATGGCTCGGTATATGGATGTCCTGCCAATGGTAATATATTTTGAGTAGAACTTCGTTAAACCGAAAGTGTAACGATGCATAAAGTTGAAACGCTTTTTAAATGGTCGGTCCCTGATGCCTGGTCCCTCGTAATACCAGGGATGAACACCTCGTTCATTGATGTTCACTACGTCAATATGCCACAATAATGCGTAAAATTATTTTGCCAACTTATTTAAAATATACTCAACAAACTTAAGGCCGTTCAGTTCAACAGTGATGTTGACGCTGCAGTTGTTTATCTGTAGCAACCTACAGTTCAATTAATTAAAGTTTACCTGTTTCTGATATCTTTTTTCATAACGCAGTAATAACAGCAACAGCAAAAAAAATATACTTAAAGAACATAGATATTCGGGTATAAATATAGCGAAATAAAAAATTCGGAAATGAATTGAAATTTGTTAAGTAAACATTGAAGTCTTTGTTAAAATCTTGCGATTTTTAAAGCAAGTGATACCAAATAAATGAGCTGAAAAATGTTGTTTTTAATGTCAATATTTTTTAAATATATACCACAAGATTTAAGGGAAAAATGACTGGCATTTGCTTTCCATTAAACATCCTTGACAATCACAACCGCAACTGTGATAGTATCGCATCGCATCGTATCGCCTGCCACATACACATTTCATGTTTCATTAAGCATTTCAATCAAATTTAATTTCCACCTGTCGAATGGCATACCATTTTATCATCTTAAAATTTCCAATTTAGCTTATAAGGAATGAAGAGAACTCAGAAAACAATTATATCATTTCACCGAAGAAGCACGCGTATTTGGGCACGAGCATTATAAGGATAACTTCTCCTGCCGCCTATTCATCAAATTTAATTAAAATTGAAACAAGACAGATCTCTTATTCAGTACACCGCACCCAAAATGTGAACTACTCGTACAAGCAGGAAAGCAAGACAATAGGAAATTGATTGCCAATGTTATTGCTCCTGTGATCGGAATCGGTGTTACAGTTTAAATTAAAACCGAATGGCTCAATTGTAATTAACTTTTGGGGCAAATTAAAAATTTAATGTTTGAAAAGGGCGAGCGCTGCAAGTCGAATAAAAATTCAATTGAATAAAGGAACATCTACCATACCATACCATACCATACCATACCATACCATACCATGTCATACCATGTCACGTAGGTGAGCGTGGTGATTTGTTTAAATTTCCAAGAATGTACAAGTACGATTCTAATGTTTTCAAAATTGATTTATTGTCTCTTCAATTTTTCTTTCGAATATACATTATTGTTTCTGTAAAGATAAACAATTTAATTTGACGTCTAACGACTTGTTGGTAATAATTCCCTTTGTGGAAACTTTAAGTTATTTCCTGTTAAGTTTTAAGCTATTAAGTTTACGGAAATCACTCAACACTTAAGGTAACCAAAGCAATTCTCTAAAATTATGGAAAACTAGAAATAATCCTTGGGGAAAAACTGTATTTATACATAATAAATACACGTTGTCAGTAAATTAAGAATCTTGACTGCGCTTATAAGAATGCAATAAGATAGTGTTAATAACAAAAAAATTTATTTTTGTCGTTTGAACTCATAAGGACTTCCGAAAACGATTTATTAATTTTTATACAATTTATTTCACATAATTGTTCTGACAGCGCTTCGAAGTTACAGAACTGGCAGTGACCTCTTTTTCATAAGGTCCTATAAACCTGGAGCCTAAGTTCAACGACTTAAAGAAAATCTTAAAGTACCAATGTTATCGGCAGTCCAATATAGTTTGCATATTATACTATATTCCAATGTCCCGAAACACTGTATTCCGTGAGAACTTGCATGACTTCTTGCATGACAGTTTGTTTTCTAGTTAGTTAACCGATTTTTTTATTTCACTTTATTTCCCGAGAGTACCACTGGCTGTTTGTGATTTGGTTCCCCAATATACTTACTAGTATATCTTGTTGCCTGCTCGATTATTACCAGTAAGGCAATCTTCTCTTACGTTTATTCATGTAACATAACTAACCATACATAATATTATACCTTCTGCTCAAAAGTATCCGGATTTTGTTGTTTGATAACTACTCCTTAAGTAATAGCCCTTTTTCAACATTTTTTGTTATGTTGGTACACTAGGGTGGCTCAGAAAAACTAAAATGCGATTTTTAATGAGCGCACCCTCTAGGAATATGCCATTGACCAAAAAAATGATATTCCCAAAGTTTTGGAGCAATAGGATTAAAAATGACGTTGCGCCACTCGAGCAAAGTTGGGTTTTCAGGACAAAAAACAGTAATTTTTCAATTCAAGGTCATTTCTTATCTTTGTTACTTGTTTCAACACTTATTAATATATACTCATTTGATAGATAATTAAAATATCTTTTTAATAAGATACAGATGAGCAAAATCGGTTAAAAATTATGCGCAAAACACAATAATTAGTTCAGCGACTGTGCTCTGTTTTCTATTTCATACCTTTTAGCTGGCATGCACAATTACGTAATAGGTATATGCTACGATTTAGTTAATTATTTATAAAAAATTATAATTTCAATAAAACTTTTTTTTTTCAGTAATTAATATATTGTGTTTATTATGTTTTATGACATAAATCTGACTATGTGAAGGATAATTTTTATGATAATGTTCGACTACTTGCAGAATATATTGTTTTTCCTCTTCATATTTTGTCAAAATCGAATTATAATCCATCATAAGCCTAATTCCTCTTTCAATCATTTATCATATAAAGTCTGGCACAGAATTCAAGTGCATCTCTATAATCTTGCGTCTCCATCCATGGCGATGGATCGAAACTGATAAAACTATTAGATAGGCAAAAACGATCAAAAAAATTTGTTATCTCTTCGGTCACGAAATCAATAAGGTTCCTTGAAAAAAATTACTTCATTAGTGGGTTCCCACTCTTTATCAAACCAGAGATAGATAGCTGGAAGCTTGGATCTGTGACCGGTAACTCTACAGTTACTATCTACGCAGATGGCTCAAAGATGGAAGGCGGTACGGGAGCAGGTATCTTCTCGAAAGATATGCAGATAAGACAGTGCTACCGAATCCCTGCTACTCACAGCGTCTTTCACGGCGAGATATATGCTATCGAAAAAGATGTCAACATTAAACAACAAAGTACAATTCGTCCTTCGAAAATCACGATTTTTGTAGATAGGCCGCACTGAAGACAATTGAATCTAAATTCCAAGATACTCGCATCACTGATGAGCATCCAACATCATAAGGTCTCTCTTTGTTGGACATAGTACATTTCGAATACTTGGACATAGCAATATTGAAGGGAATGAACTAGCAGATAAGATGGCCTAGCAGATGAGATGGCCAGAAGAGGTTCTGAATTGCATACAGGAGATGCCGACCTCTCAATACATACACCGATATGTAAACTGTTTAGGATAATAGAGGGAATCAATAAGGTGACTAACTATTTATAAACTAACCGCGAAGACTGTAAGGTCCCTAGAATCTTAAGGCCTAAGTTGGACAAAAATAAAACGAAAAGCCTTCAAGGTTTGAGCAAACCTGCAGTTCGTGTGCAGGGGCACTGTGCCATTGCGCCTATGCTCCAACGGTGGCGAGTTCCAACAAGTGGATTATACAGGAGTTGCCAAGATGAAGAGGAGGTAAAATCTATCAACCATTTCCTGTGTCTCTGTTCAGGACTTCAAACAAGCCTACTTTAATGTCTTGGGGATCCTTATTTTACTGGCTTGGAAGAGATAACGAAAGCAAACTTATCGAATCTCCTCAACTTCATCTGGAAAACCAAATGGTTTAACAAGGATAACAAAGATTAGCTCGCATCTCCTGGTAAAATTTTTTGAGGGCATCCCAATGGGCAATATAAGTCTCTGAGTACAAGTGCTGACAACTGTCAGCACGTGCCTTCCGAACATAATCTAACCTAGTGTGGTTTAAAATTTTCGCACATATGCTCACCATAAAAATGTATATATCTCGTACAAATCATCCGAGTTATATGTAAATTGATCTCTTAAAATATACATTTTTAGTACATGATTTTCGCCATCCATCGAGAATCTTAGATGGCACCTGGGCGCCACAGGTAACCATACCTACTACTACAAAATATGTATAGCGTAGCGATCCGAAACCTGGCATTTGTCAAGGGCGGAACGTAAACTAGGAGTGATAAATTGAATCGTTCTGTCTGCGTTATCCCAATATTGTTGAACTGTGACTAAAGATTCAGCTTCCATTTTGAGACAATTTCTTCATCGAATTCATTCCAATTACAATCAATGAAATTTTTAGCCGCTCTTGCTTCGTTTGCTAAAAGGATATTAACTTCAGTCATAGTCCCTGTACGACCATTTTCTCTTTGCTTACGGAAAAATTCTTGTTTTGACTACTTTTTCAATTCTACTTAAATATCTATATAAATTATTAAGTAGAAATGTATTATTTTTATTTTTTATTTATGTTTCTTCCGTTTCTTGTAAACATTTGCGATAGCATTGTGCATGCCAGCTAAAAGGTATCAAATAGAAAACAGAGCACAGTCGCTGAACTAATTATTGTGTTTTGCGCATAGTTTTTAACCGATTTTACTCATCAGTATCTTATTAAAAAGATATTTTAATTATCTATCAAATTAGTATATATTAATAAGTGTTGAGGACAAGAATCAAGGACAAGAAAAATTTTTTGTGGCTGGTGTACTGGAAAGATTTCTCAGGACTTAGACAAAACAAAGCACTGATCTACGGTTTGATCCTACATAAACACTCTTAAATTCTTAAAAGGTAATTTAAGTTTGATAACGAGTTCAATTTCTGGTCATTATATACGGGTCATCAAATGTTTCATCATGATAATATCACGTAAGTCATATCCTTGACGACTTCGAACATATTGACGGAATTTGGTTGAGAAGTTGTAATGCATCTAATGTAATGCTAAAAGGTATGAAATAGAAAACAGAGCACAGTCGCTGAACTAATTATTGTGTTTTGCGCATAATTTTTAACCGATTTTGCTCATCTGTATCTTATTAAAAAGATATTTTAATTATCTATCAAATGAGTATATATTAATAAGTGTTGAAACAAGTAACAAAGATAAGAAATGACCTTGAATTGAAAAATTACTGTTTTTTGTCCTGAAAACCCAACTTTGCTCGAGTGGCGCAACGTCATTTTTAATCCTATTGCTCCAAAACTTTGGGAATATCATTTTTTTGGTCAATGGCATATTCCTAGGGGGTGCGCTCATTCAAAACTTCATTTTTAATTTTCCCCCTTATAACGTGAGCCACCCTATTGGTACACCCTCTCTTGACATATGGTACAAATTTGAGCGCCATCTGTCAATTAGTTTCTTTACAGCAGCTGTTAATATGAGACTACCTCAAGTGCATTTAGAGATATTTACTATGGAAAATTGTTGTTATACGCGATTTCTTGACCAAACACGGCACCACTGTCATCGCTCAGTCATCATATTCGCCAGATCTGGATCCGTTCGACTTTTTCCTGTTAACGAAACTCAAATTGCCCCTTCGTGGTAAGCGTTTTGAGTCGATTGAATCGGTAAAAGAGAATTCGCTGAAGGAACTAAAAGTCAATCGCCGAAGGAATGCACGGGCCTACGAAAAGTATATGGAAGATTGGGTTACGCATTGGCATATGTGTATCGCTTCAGAAGGAGCATATTTTGAAGGAGATAAAATAAATTTGGAATAAAATTTAAATTTGTGTGTTTTCTTTACAAAATCCGAGTACTTTTTGAGCAGAAGGTATTATTTTGCCAATATTGATTTATTTTAAAAAATCCAAGATTAACAAAAAATTGTTTGATGGAAAAATTCGGCCACAGTACAAAATAAATACTTCTAATATCAATTACACCAAATCCTTTTATATAGCAATTTTAATTACTTTTAATTTTTTAATAGTTAAACATAACACGTAAATAAATAAAATAAAAATGCAAAAGTTAAATATTGTTGACCTCACAACTTAAAACATTTTTTATTCATATTTTTGTATTATTAAAGAGTTAAAATCAAGCATATCCTTCACCAAAATATTAATAAAAATATATTTGTATATTTATTATTTATTACTGTAGTTACTTTGCAATAAATTTTCATTTTCCATTTATGTTGGGCACATAATTCTGAGATACACACAACCACATTGAGATACAGAATGTGTAATTTACACTGCAATACTCATATTTGCTGAAATTATTTTTAACAAATTATGTTTGCAAATAAAAAAAACATTAAGTACATAAAACAAAAACAAAAAAAAAAATTTTTAAATATATTTATTAAAATAAAATAATAAATATTATTAATGCCATTTACATTTTGATGTGGTTAACTCATTAAATTTAATTTAATTTACCACAATTGAACCCTGCTCGCATTTGGTCAATTTGGTCTCATGATTTCGTCATATTTTGTTTCCAACATTAAAAAACGTTTAAAATTGACCAAAAATAAATTAAATATTATGAATTAAATAATGCTGGAATTTTTAAATTGAATTCAAATTCTCTTTTGAAAAATAAATTTAACATTCAATTTAATTCAAATATTAATGGGGAAAAATGGTCGGATTTTAACAACCTTGACAAAATATTTGCGAAATACAATTGTTAAGGTATCAAATCGCAATGCGTTGTGAGGACCTACCAAAAAAGCCACCTATACTTTATCTATTGTTAATTTAATTAATGATATTGGTACATTAATTAGATTACATATAAATCACACTCTTCCAAAGAAGGCGATTGTTCTTGCTAACCCTCTCCATTGTCCATTATTGGCAGCTTGGACTTCATCAGTAACGCCGGCTATTTAACTGCAATGGCAACAATCCAATTGGACTGAGGTTTGGTCCACTTCAAAAATACAATACTTATAAAGAATTTAAGTACGAATAATTGCATTTACCACTCACTAGCTTGATTTTGGGTTTATCCGCGCCGGCGTTCACGATTGAGTTCAGTCATTAAATGTCCTAATGTTTAACTCCAACCAACCCAGTGATTTGAACGGAATGAATTTTGATTCTTCATACCATTCATTCCGGATATCTAGAATAAGAAAGTATTTTTGTAACAACATTTTCTTAGTAGCTGTTATTTATTATAATTCTGCTTACAACTATACATTTATATATTTATGAATCTATAAGCATCTACTTTTTACCCACTTTTTATTCCATAACTCACCTTTTGATTACTTATTAAAAAACCGATTTAAAAAATCTTACTCCCCAAAAGCAAAATATGTCGTTCGAAGCGAGAAGTTTTTGACGTTTCAATAGAAGAAAATATTTTAATGAAAACATTTTGAGGTAATATTAACTGGCTTGCTGGCACACAGTCACAATAAATCGGTCATAACTTGCCGGATAATTCTTTTCAGAGCTTACAATGTTTGAGGATTCGAGGTACAGTATCCGCATATGCTCGATACTTTGTAATGTTATAGTGTCACAAAATACAGCAGGTATATAAATACAGGAATATAGGCGGTAAACGATACGTACCTATAAATAGAAAGCAAAAATTATCCTTTGATATATGGTATATGAACCAAATCTTACAATTCCATTTTCCAAATGTAAAAGACGAAATAATTACTTAAACTTTCGTAAACTCGTTGAAGACGTAGGTTTAAAATTATCGAAGAAGTTAATAAAATACTGTTATATTTCTTAAAGACCCTCTAATGATAGCCACTACACGATGTTTCTCGCAATGGATTTTCATTGTCGTTTGTTGTCCACAAGTATCTCTTCTTCTTTGTTCCGTTAACTCCCAGTGGAGCATAGGACCTCAGCAAGTATCTCTAGGTATTGTGTTTTGTTGTATTTTTAATGTTAGAATGATATTCACTTTTATTCATTGAAATTATGAACTGCATCTTCCAACAACTTACTGAGTGCCCTGATACTTCTTCTTCTAATATTAACCCTTGTGCTCTGATCTCGTTTAATATTTTGAGTGAAATGCTTTTAGTGTCAAAAAGTGAATTTTCTGTATATTATTTGTTATAAGAGCGTTGAAGTAAACGAGAAAGTCGTTCACTCCATAGTTACTTCTGAATAGGGCTTGTTATAGGGCTTGTGGGTACATTCAGTGATAATAATTAGTGATTTTTTTCGTCATTTGTCTGCACAATACATTGTTACTTATATATGTTAAGTACTAAACAAAAAAACAAAACCACATTGAAGCCATTATTTAGCCTACTAAAACGAGCAGTTAGCCGCAGGAAAAAGCGTTTCCTTTTTCAAAATTTTTCAGGATTTGATTTCATCGGTTCGCAAAACGCTTTCACTTTGCAAAGTAGGACAAAGGCAAATATTGGCTGTTTAGATAATCATCAAGATAAGCAATTGCCGGCAATATTTTTTAAACGAAAAAATTAAGGATATTATTAAGCGAACCCAGCAAGAAAAAAAAAACCACAAGGAAAAAATAAATAAATAAAGGAGAAAGAAAAATATTCATTAAAAAGCAAATTGTACCAGCAAATTAGTTTGACCAAGGAATTTTTACCCTATCCTATCCGAGTATTTTGAGGAGTTGACTTCTTGTATTTCATTTTACTCTAATTCGTTAGAATGTTTTACATTTCTTCTAATGAGGTTTAGGATACTTTCCTGGCAATTTTTTATATTCTATTTTAATTTTATATTACTACAGGTTTATATATACATATGTAAATATTTTAATATACAAACGAAATCATACCGCCCAACAAGCTTTGTAGGAATCCACACCAAAAATAGTTTAAACGAGCCGATTAGATAAGTTTGCTTTTTAAGAGATATATATACCGCTGTGTCTATAAATATCTGTGAAAATACATGAACATTTTAATTAGAGTTTAAAATGATATATACATGTCATTTTTAAACTAAATAATATAGTTCAATAAGGACAGTAAGTATCTGTGAAAATAGAGAAAACATTAGTTGTATGACTCGTAAAATTCAAGACTGCATAAATCTGTATTAGACAAATATCTTCTACATATGGACAGTACGTACATCACGAAATGAAATTCATGATTTATGGTAACTGTGGCGATACTTGAAGTGTTAGTTCCATAGCAACAGCAAAGTACACTTTCAACAATACAGGATTTTCATTTTTCTTGCCAGAATCACTTCTGTATCATATAGCCCGCTTAATATACAAAAATCACGCTTTCAGCTCTATCCATGATATTGCTGAGTAGCGAACGTGATGAATCCGATACTAATAGAAACATGTCGTTCATTTTCACTTTGCGATCAAATGTCAAAAGCAATATTTTTTTAAAAACTAGTACCTCTATGAATAACCTTCTTGATATATAAATCACTTGCATTGCATTAAAAAATGATTCACGTTCATTTCCAAATGTCAAAATATGACGTTGAATTATTGTAAAGTTAACAATTTTTCCCTTGGCGGTATAGTAAAATAGTTTCGCTCTCCAGATATCGCACATTAAAACTGAACATTTTTACGAATTTGTTGCGAATTTATAGGAATAGTAATAACAATTAGTCGCACCATCTAGCGACAACTAGTGTATGGAATGTCTTATTCTGGCGCGTGTAGTCACTGTTTGCTATTACTTGTGTATATAAAAATATTTTAATATTAATTATTTTACCTATTGTTTTTGAATGCCATCATTCATTGCGTATAATGAATCTACTTCATAGACCAATGCAATCGGGTGTTAGTTAAACCTTTCCCGCGACCTCTTTCTCTAATTTAATAATAAACAGATAAACTTTTATTTCTGCAAAAAATACAAAAAATAAACATTGAAAATTAGTATTATTATTTATGTATTGTTTTAATTTTTGATTCTATCACACAAATTACAATTTAGGTTTGATTAGAAACCACTGAAACAACCTATTAGTTGATTACAAATGGAACCTTCTCGAATTTCAAAATATAGAGAAGAATTTCTGTCTCTTCTTTCTTTCTTTAAGACGAAAGAAGATTCTGTCTCCTCTTCAGATTGTCGGGTTGATAGTAAAGTAGGCAATGAGGGACATCCTTCCCATGAGTTGATTCCAGTGACTTTGTGGGAATACACGAAATGATTGTTATGGTCTCTTACTAACATTTGTTTTCTTTTTCAAGTCTTTCAAAATGATTTTAAAGCAATCTTAAAGCAATCAGTACTTAATTCAGACGAATATTTCTTTCTATGCTTGACCGCATTCTCAGGAGTTGCGACAATTTTGTGTTTATTACTAATTCCATTCGCGACAAGAAATAATAGGTCTGTTCCACGAGCTACTCGTAGTAAAACTCAAGTAAAACGCAAGTAAAACTTACACGAAAATTGGCTAGTGGAAGGAACTTGTGTATACACAGTTTTACTCAAAGTTACTACGAGTAGCTCGTGGAACTTACCAGCCTCATGTTGCAGTAGTTCAAGTTCACAAATTTTTATTAAACAAATATATCTAATTACTTTTTCAGTTGATAAATTTTTTTTATACAAAAATAAAAGAAAATAATACTACTATAAAACTAGGATGACGTAGATATAGTTTTAGTAATATTAATTAATGTTAGATTGTTCCTGATGATAAGTTTTAAGGAGAGTCGAATAATATATAGAATAATATAAAAAATATTTAACGTTGAATTATTTAATAAAAAGTTAGCTATAGCCGATTTCAAAAATATATAAAAACCATTATAAGAACACAGGTCGATAAATATTTTCAAAAAATTTTATAAAATAAAATAATGTGGAGACGTAGAAAGCAAAGAATGAAGAGATGCAAGTTACCATATAGTATTTTTGAAATATCGTTATTAAAAGTTTGCAAAAGTAAATACATAAGTAATGAATAAAAGCAAATAAAAGTTATCCTATTAATATATTATATATTTATTAGAATAACGAAGTGATAATATATCAGCTGTTTAAATGTCATTCAAAATGAAAATGAGATTTATTGACAAAATGAGATTTATTGATATTTTATATATCACAAAAAATATCAGTAAGCTATATGCCTTATAATATTATATAATATAAACCATACACACGATAATATTTTTTTTTTTTAAATTCACAATTCGCCAAAGAGAAATGCGTTCAGCTTGTGCATTTCATTTTCCTAACAAATCTCGTACAGCGGATTTGAAAGAGCTTGTAGCCGCTGTATTTGCGAAAATTTACACCTTTATATATTTACATAAAATATAAAAAAGCATGTATTTATGTATACATGTATATATATATATATATATATAAATATATATAAATACATATGAATATAGATTTAGGTAGTAGTTAGCTCATAATTTTGTATATATCTTACAAACGTGGGAGAGGTGCGTATTTATATAAAGACGCAAATTTCACGGGAGCGCAAATCCGCTGTACGAAATTTATTTTTGAAATGAAACACACAAGCTGAGCGAAAATTGCATCTTTATTATATATAAATATATACCTCTTCCATGTTCGTTAGATGTTTCCAAAACTATGATGCGTAATTGGCACTACTGCAATGTTGTAATTGCAGTCAAGTCATGCAATTGCAGTTGGTTTTCAATGCAAAAAGTAAATTTCACACTGACAGCTCACCTCATTTTGCATTGAAAATAACAAGAATTGTTGTAAAGATGCATACCTCTTAGAATAAGAAAGTATTGCATTTATTTTTTGTGAAAAAATAAAATTTAATCCATGAAATACTGCCAACATTATTACAATATAATTTTCTTCAACGTATTCCAGCATTAATAAATTGTTATTTATTGCTATTTATTCAAATATATAAATTCATCTTTTGCAGTCACAAATAAACAGTTGATACTTGTGTATATTTCAAAAGATATATGTATCAAAGGACGTTCATGTAATCACTTGCGCATGTTTTGCTATTTGTGCGGTTTCCCATATTAGGTCTGTTCCACGAGCTACTCGTAGTAAAACTCAAGTAAAACAGTGTAGCACAAATAAAGTGCCAAATTACGCTCCTTACACAGATTTTTATAGAACAGCGTTGTGTAAAGTACAAAAACTTAAATTCAAACCAAAACAGCTGATTCACACATCACACAAATTTTACTTGAAATAAAATGTACGAGTAAAGTCTGTGTAGCATTTTGAAATTTCGACAGGGATGTTACGCTCTCTCAGATGCGCTCATTAACTCGAAAATGTTGCTGGTGGAAAGCACTTGTGTATACACAATGTTACTCGAAGTTATTATGAGTAGCTTGTGGAATAGACCTATTATCACTTCGCTTAAATCTGCTTAATAATTTAAAGTTGAATTAGTGGTACAAAATCAGCTGACACATTTCACCTTTGTTGACATGAAACTTTATTTGAAAAATATCTCACTTGAAATTAGGATATTTGTGACAGATTTTTTTCCAAAATAGAAGTTAGTACTAGACTTTATAGAAAACAATGGATTCAATTTGACTTTTTTGTGTTTAAATGTTGTTTTATACTCTATGTATACTCTATTTTCTACATTTGCTACGTCTATGGCAACAAAGAAGAAGAATAGTTCTCCATTTACAAATATCGTAACTCATTAGCGTTAAACGTACTATGATATACGAAAAACTTTTTTATTTGAATGTAAAGTACACCCGCTCTCGTGGTTTCAAAAATCTTGTAATCTCCAAAAATAATTTATATTGGCAATATTGTTTTGTTAAGCAAAATTGATGCTAGTGATCATCAATCATCAAAAAAAGATAGTGAATATATTCAGGAGCAAATTTGTTGTGAAATAAATACTTTAAAATGGAAACGATTAAGTTTGTAATAGAAAATATCGACTTTGAACGAATTGAAAGACTGATGCTTATACTAAAATATCATAAGTGCATATATAGCGTCACATGTAATCCATGCTTAGAGCAAAACAGGTTTTTCTTTTTCCTGACGGCCAATGATATTGTTTTTGCGGAATGGATCTTTAAAAAAGCTTTTAAAGCTATCCTAGATCTTTACTAAATGAAAAGTTCTCAATAATTATATAATGTAAGTACATAAGTGTATATATATATATACATAAGTATTTAGTAATTATCAATTACCAAACTATCAAATATTTATATAAGTCAGCGAACAATTATTTACAATTGGATTGAACTGGGTTGAACTGGGTTGGAATTGTTGACGCAGTTTATTCCCAAAATCCACATTTCTCACCATTTAGACCAAATAATGGATTAATGTATTTATATGCATTGCTTGGTGTTAATGTAGATATATTTTAAGTATGTTATAGATAAGGAAGTTTATAAAACGGGAACGTAGTGAAATTGGTTCGTGCGAGCAATAATGACATGCAAGTTGTCATTATTTTCAATTAAATAATTTGTCAAAAACACACAGTTTGGATTTAAATAGAAAAATAGTTAATTACACGCAACCGACGACAAATGTGCAGCAGTTTCTTCACATGTCATCCATGTAAACATTCCTATTATTTTTTACGATGCTGTAGGTGGCGCATGGGTGCAAATTCTTGCTTGGCACCTTTTGGTGAGTGACTTAAGTCAGTCTTTGTTTGTTGTCTTTATCTAGAATGTACGATCTGATGTGACGGGAATGCGTGTGTAGTCATGATTTTTTACTGCTGAAATACGTGCTTTGAATCAAGTTATTTTTGTAGCTCAACTTAATACATAATAATGCTAATAAAGCACTATATAAGCCGTTATTAATAATTACTATTAATTATGTTTAATGAAAATGAGCCTCATACAATCATTTATATATACGTGGATGTACGTAAACTTTATTTTCTTTGTTTTTTGTTATAATTGTTTTAAAAAATTATAAATAAATAAAGAAGACACCATAATGATATTTTACTTTATTTGAAAAATTGTCTATATCATCTTTATTTTCTGTAGATATAGATTTATCTTCTGGAAATATATTTTCTATAGATATATGGAAAAAACTACACTTAAAAGGATATATTAAAGTTACATTGCAAATATAACATAAATATTATAAAAATTTATAAAAATTATAATATAATATATCTGAAAAGTTTTAATTATCAATATAACTTTCCAATCTATAATATCGAGACAATTTTTACAATATTTTCAATGTGAATTCAATTTAAAAAATAAGTTATACTAAAAAACATACTACAAATTGGTAAAGATCTATTAATAATTATATTAATTATATTTAGTTGCAAACTGGGTTTTAATAAAACATTAGGTTCAAATATTTATATAATGTTCTATAAATATAAAATACATAAAATACATATATACACAGTAGTTAGTATATATCTATGTATTTTTAACAAATTTAATCAAATTTATTTTTCATCATATTTTTATTAAAAACAGGAAATAAGTACTAATTCCAAAACATCTTCCGCGTATATATATTTGTTAGGTCTGTAAGAAAGGCTTATATTCTAATCACACTTAGAGAAAGTGAAAATATATTTATATTTATATATTTTTATATTTATATATTTATATGTTTACATATTTATTTATTTATTTATACATTTATATTTATTTTTCAGCTGGGAAAGTATAATCTCGTAGTCAATATTATATCAATAGATGAAGCTAAAATATTTCGTCAGCAGTTGATATTAGAAAAAAATTTCTCCGTTATAAAATCTGTCAATAAATACAATGCATGCAGTTGAGGATCAATTGGTTTAAGAAATAAAAAAAAAAGTAATAGATTCCATATACGAACCTAAGGTTCGTGTGGATTGAAGTATCTACTTATAAATACAGCATTTGCATCTTAATCAATATGTTCATAACATATATAGAGATAATGTTCAGCTATAATTCGTGTTTGTTATTTTGCTGTAAGATATCAGTTTAAGCTTCCAGATTCCAAATTTTAATTCCGACACTTCCACAAAAATGATCGAACATAGGTATAATGTCATACAAAAATTAATTAATAATATATCGAAAAATAGCACTCAAGAGAGTGTTTCTGCTCCCATTGCATGCACTACCGTTTCGAGCGTCGAGCCTCGAGCTCCTTTCTTCTTTCCTTTGGTTTTATAATAGCCTTTATATTTTCAATGAGAGGATTGTAGATTCTATACATATGCAAAGTAATGTATAGACTTCAAAGTTAACGTCTTCAGTTAACGTTTTCAATAATAATTAATAAAAATTGAATAATGTAGATTAAATGAGTTTTAAATTTTTTTTGTCTTTGTTGTTCTGTACGGAAAATTGTTTGGAAATTTCTCTGTATTTCATTCCCAAATGCCAATCCCTTACACAATCTCTTACTTTTTTTAATGTTAAGTAGAAAAAATTCGTGACGGCGACAATGACTTTTGTGCATTTCAAATGACAAAGAAGGAACAAACAGCTACCAGGATGACATTGTCAAGGAAATAATGATGAAAATGTTGTGTGTTGTGTGTTGTGTGTTCTGTGTTGTGTCGTGTTGGGAATTTAATTATTCGCACGTGAATATCCTATCCTGTACATGTAAAACGTCGTTGGCGTGTGTTCGGTTAGATACAATAATTTTTTTGCTACTTCTTCCTATCCGAGCAATGCTTTCTGTTTTTGTAAAAAATCTATTTAAATCCATGTTGAAGTAAGTGAGTGTATCACATATGTACGTAGTAAAATTCAAATAAACTTCCGAAGTATCTTCCACAACACAACACAACACAACACAACACAACACAGCTAAAGGCTTGATAAGGACATAAGTGCGCAAACAGAAAAGTTACTTTTGCTGTACTTCATGTAAAAGTATTAAAAGAAATCTCCACAGCACTCCGTCATATGTATGTAACATATATATATAAATATATATAATAATTTGTGAAAAGTTACAACTTTTCACATAAAAATATTTGTATTTTACTTAAAACCAAAATGCATATACGTTTCTCTCATTAAGTAGTTGGCAAAAAAAAAAACTTAATAATTTTGTATTTTCTTGTAACTTTTTCAATGCAAATTTTTGCTATCTAGTGTTAAGCTACTTAATAAATTAAGTAATTATATATATATATATATATATATGTTTAAAATAAAGTTACTTTTTTGTTAAATTTACAATTTTAATTAAAAACTAAGTGGCAGTGAAAATATATGTATATATGTAATTATAACAAAACTTGGTTTTACTATACACACCTGAGAAAAATATTTAATATACTTCCTTTTAATTATCATATATAATAAAAATTTTATTATTATTAATATTATAGTTTCCTGAGGATAAAGAGATAAAGTGTATTAAGGACGCGCTTCTCTTTTGAGTATTTTTTTTTTATTTTTAATAGTTTTAACGAAATTATTAAATGGAATTTGAAATATATTATAACAACTAAAATTAAGTATATAATGCTGCGGAAGCTCTCGTGAATTATTATCTTACTTCTTATTAATTTCACTACCAGACTGGTCACTCATTCAGCATTGAGTAGCTGAAATAAACAGCAGGAAGAAGTCAACTGGCGTCAGGGTTGTTTCTGTCTTCGTTGGACTACACAGTTTAATGCGATTGTTTTAATTAAACCATTGAATAATGTCGTTGTTGCGCCCCTTATAGGTTTGAACCTAAATAACTATTTTCCTCAGAGCCACGGTGATGATAGATTGACCCTAGTATCTTAGTGCTAATTTTCATGAAATGACGGTGCTATAAGAATCATTTTTTTCATCAATACCAAGGCATGTCTGTGGAATTGCTGTTTGACTTTGACTTGTATTGGTCGTTTTGTCTGCTGTTTATTCATTATCAAATCCAGTATGAATTTGTTTTTTAAAATATCATTTAGTTGAAAACTGAATAGCAGTAATTGGGTTACTTTTCCAGTTGACTGATTTTTTGCTTTATTAATAGTCCATTTGTATCTCCAGAATTGTATGTCCTACAGTTTATCAATGAATGTCAGTAGTAGTAGCATCATTCTTTAGATCAGGGCTGTTCAAAGCACGGCCCGAGATGTTTTTAATCTACCACAATTATGCAAATTTTGTATTTTGCTGTACTGTTAACTATATTATATTATTTTTATGGTGTATCAAATGTGAAGTGTGAATTTAAATAAATAAAACTTAATTTAACATTATAATCGTATATTAAATTAAGTCGAAAACAACTATGAGTGTATGTATATGTTTCGTCAGCGCTGCAATCTGTACAGTGATTTATGTTGGTCCGCTATCGTATCTGGTCTGAACAGCCCTGCTCTAGATAATGGCTGTCCAAAGCACGGACTACGGGCCACATGGGGATGGCGCCCAATATTAATGCGCCCCGCGATCTATCAGTATTCCTTTCGTTGTAATATGATTTTACTTAGTTAAGAACCAATCCTGGTCAGCTGAGAGATGTGACATAATATTACTGTTAATATTTTTTTGAACTAAATTTCTTTTTCTAACAGATGTTTCGAGAAATATAGAAAATGACTCATTTCTCATTCTCATTTTTTGTTCTTCTGACTAACGAATTGCCTCCTAATCTTTTTTTAGGAACCACTTCGTATATAAATAATATTAATAAAAAAAAAAACTGAATCAATTACTTAATATATAATTTTTAAGTTAATTTTATTTAATAATTTCGTTTTAAAATTAAGAATTTTAATAAAATAATAATAATTAAATAATAATTGATATTTAAATTAAAAAATTTTCTTTGTTAAATTGAATTATGTTTGCATTAATTATATTAATAATAATGATATATGTAATATTTAAAAAAAATTTATTAATTCTTGTAATTATAATTTTTTTAATTTCATTGTTTTTAGCCATCTTTAGCCTTGCAGTTTAACAAATAATTTCGGTTTAATAATAATTGCTACATTATATGAAGTATTGATTTTATCAATAACAATTTTGCTGAACAATCTACCATCGCTAGTATTACCTGAAAGTATTCGTGGGATCATATAGTAACTGAGAAATCACAAAAATTTTTGGAATTGATATGTTGATAGATATGTTCTTTACATATTACATATATAATAACACATAAGTATATAGCTGGTATATTTATTCCAGTTTTCATTCTATAAACGAAAAACAAGAACCGAATTTTGCTGATTCTACTTAGTTGCCGAATTTTTGGATATAAACGATTGATCTAAACAACTGCTACAGAATGCTTTAACCGATAACTGCACTATAATTAAAATTAACTTAATATAAGTTAAATAAAATTCAACTATATAAGTGCATCAACATCGAATCGGTACTAGTTAAGTTCCTGAATTAATTTCAACAGTACAATTATTAATATAATAATAAGAAATAAATAAATATTGTAAAAAATTGTGTTAATTTTTAAAGCCATTTTATTTCAATACTTTTCATTATTTTTAAAAAATTTAACAGATATTTTTCATAAAATATTAATTTTTTTTCACTTTTATTTATTATTTGTATCTTCTACAATAACTAAAATGAAATTTCTCTTTAAGGTTTCTTTTAACCTATTAAGAAGTTGTATTTAAAATGGTTTTATTTAAATTAAAACAATTTTAATTATTATTTATACGAGTATAATACTTTTAAAACAAAATTTATAATATTCAATTATTTTTAATATTTAATTTTTTATAATATTTAATTTTTTATAATATTTAATTATTTATAATATTTCATTTTTTATAATATTTAATCATTTGTAATATTTAATTTTTTATAATACTTAATTTTTTATAATATTTAATTTTTTATAATATTTATTTATTTATAATATTTAATTTTTTATAATATTTAATCATTTATAATATTTAATCAATTATAATATTTAATTATTTATAATATTTAGTTTTTTATAATATTTAATTTTTTATAATTTTTAATTCTTTATAATATTTAATTTTTTATAATATATAATTATTTATAATATTTAATTTTTTATAATATTTAATTTTTTATATTTGATTTTTTTATAATATTTGATTTTTTATAATATTTTATCATTTATAATATTTAATTATTTATAATATTTAATTTTATATTATATTTAATTTTTTATAATATTTAATCATTTATAATATTAATTATTTAAAATATTCAATTTTTATAATATTTAATTTTTTATATATTAATTATTTATAATATTTAATTTTTTATAATATTTAATCATTTATAATATTTAATCAATTAATAATATTTATCATTTATAATATTTTAATTATTTATAATATTTAATTTTATAATTATATTAATTTTTAATGATATTTAATATTTTATAAAATATTTAATTCTTTATAATATTTAATTTTTTTTATATATTTAATTATTATAATATTAATCTTTATAAATATTTAATTTTTATAATATTTAATTATTTCATAATATTTATTTTTTATAATATTTTAATCATTTATAATATTTAATTTTTTTATAATATTTAATTTTTACAATATGTATTTATTTATAATATTTAATTATTTATAACATTTAATTTTTTATAATATTTTAATTTTTTATAATACTTAATATTTTATAAATATAATTTTTTTATAACATTTAATCATTTATAAAATTTATTTATTTATAATATTTAATTTTTATAATATTTAATTATTTATTATATATAATTATTTATTATATATAATTATGTATAATATATAATTATTTATGAAATTTTATCTTTCATTATATTTAATTATTTATAATATTTAATTATTTTTAATATTTAATTACTTATTATATTTAATTAATTACAATATTTAATTATTTGTAATATTTAATTTTTTTTAATATTTAATTATTTATTATATTTAATTATATATAATATTTTATTATTTATAATACTTAATTATTTATGATACTTATAAGATGGAAACTGATTGTAATTTGCAAAGCAAAAATATTAATCCTATATAGTATAAAATCCTCGAATAAGAACTTATATATGAGATATTCAAGTAATAGTAAATGGCGTAGAGCAATAGAAAAAAATTTTTTTTTAAAAAATAAGTTTTAAAAATGTAATTATAATGCAATGTAGAGAAACTATTAATAAGAATATTAAACAATATAGTTTTATTTTCAGTATTTCGTAATTATAAAAGTCAAAAATAATAAATCAAATAATAATAATGAAGTTGCAGTAAACTTTTAAGTAACATTGAAGGTTCTTAAAAATACATAACATATTTTTTGAATTAAAATGCTTACAAAGATTAATAACAAAATGTTTCGGTAGACAGAAGAACCTTTTCGAGTTGAAATGATATAACTATACCATTTTATACCATATACCATTTTGAACTACTAATTCAAAATATTAAAAAAAAAAATCTTTTTGATATATTTAGTGGTGTATACAAGAAAGGAGGAGGACGGTAAATTGCTGAAACCAAAAATATTTTGGTAATGTCTTTTTAGAGCATTTTTCTCTAGATATATTGGTTTTCTTTTCATATGAAATTTTAATTAATTTTCAAATACCCCTCTTAAATGAGTCTTAGTATATCCCGCAGAATGGAAATGCTAAAATACATACTTGAGTAATAATTTTGTGGAACTAAATCTTAAAGTCTAAATAAGACCGCAGTTTAATTTAAAAAATATGAAATAAAGTTCTTGAAGTTTATAAATTATTTTTAAAGTAAAGTAATTTTAAAAATTAAAAATCTAAATTATTTAAAGAACCTTCAGTTTTATATAAAAATGACGAAAATTATTTGATTAAATAATAAAATTTTTTAAACAGTAATTTTATAAAAAATTCTAAATTATTTTAAGATTATAATTTTAAATTAAATTATTTTAAAAGTTGTTAACTTGCATAGGCTAAAAAATGGATTATTGTAATCGCAAATAAATTAGTTTTAAAGAAAAAGAGCAAAAAAAATAAGATTTAAGATTTTTTTAATATCGATTAAAATCAATTACAATTTAAGTAGAAAAGTAGGAGTTTACACTTAACTCTGTGCATATGCATGAGTTCCATTTGCGCCTCCGTAATGTTCGTTCGCAGTACTGACAACTTTAGACCCTGTGCCCAATGCCTACTTAAAAGCTATTATAGAGTTTTTATTGCCATCTATAAATTTTATTTACAATGTTTAAAATGTAAGAAATACGCAAGTAAACCGAGAATGAAAATAAACGTTCCAAATTCAATGTTGCCCTTAACTATTTGTAAGCGTTTATATCCTTTAGCCACACAGCGGCAAATACCCTCTCCAGCTTATTCACTGCAACGTGTGGGTGGGTGAGCTCGTCTGGGTGGATGAGAATGGAGCATACTGCTCTGGCGAATGGGTGGTAATGTGTTTTATTAGCGTATTGACCAGAAATGCGTTCATCTTTGACATTAATGTTGCGTACTGGTTGCTCTTAGCAAAATGTTATTTTGCAGTATTTGAAATTTAATTCATTGTCATTGTTATTATTATTGTTGTTGCCGCTGGTGTTGTTGTTGTGTGGTGTTTATATTTGTAATATTATTTACGCTCCATCTTCTTTACTGTGCTTTCGCAGTGTAAGTTACGGGTATATATATCTATGTATCGTCATGGTCAGCAACTACCACAATGTGTCCAAGACGATACAATGGAATCATAAAGCACTTCGCATGCACACACAAACATACAAAATTATATACCATTGACTTCATTTTTCTAAACCATTTATTTTGCTCTACAAAAGGACTACTTGCTATACCCTCGTTTTTGCCAAGCTCGTAATTCTTAGCAAATCATAAGTTTTAATTTTAAAAATGTATTCGTGCAGTTAACTATAATGTATTGATATATTATGTATAAGGATTAAATACGTTTAATAAAGGGTTCAATATTCACTAAAAGTAGGTGGGTGTAAGATATTTATAATAAATATTACAAAATATAATTATTAACAAGATTTAGTTGCCACTAGTAATTAGTCAAACACTAGCAGTATAAGCCACATTTCACAACACCAAAATTAGTTTACAGAGAGTTAGACGATGTTGTTGTGGAAGTTATACTTTCAAAGAAACATCTTTTCATAAATTTGTATCTCAATTATTTGTCTCAAAAATGTACAAAATTTTTAGATGGTGCATCTTACATACGAGATACAATGTTTCAAATGCTTCGTCTACCTGGAAAAAAATTGAGCTAAACAATTCAGAATATCTCAAAAACTGTTCATTTAAATAGTTTCCCTGTTAACTATAGTTTGCTTATATTCAGTTTTCATGATTTAATATATAAATATTACGAATAAGTATAAAACAATGGCACTATTGCTGTAAAGTATTTATTTTTAATGTACACACAATTAGTTACTATCTCTTTGTGATAACCCTTCCTCTATCCCTACAATGTCACAAGCGCATTTTTAATTGTCCTGAAATAAACCGCCAGTCCTCTTCACTGAGCTTCTGTCTGATTTCCGTTACACAGAATGAAATCTTGTAAATATAATCTTCAGGAACATATAAAAGTCAATAAATAAGGTGGATGGCTTAATACTAGGTTGCTATTATTTGCAAGAAACGTCTTGCCATACAAAGCAGAACAAGGCACAGCGCTATGTCAATGCAAAACTCATGATTTGTTTTTTAAAAATGTATTTTACATAGGTTGTTATGGCCAATTAAGTAATTAGTAGTACATTTCTCATACGTCAAGTACATAGTTTAGTTCCACTATAGTAATGGCTAGATAATTTTATGTATTTTAGGTTGTTTTTCAGTTTCAGATAATTAAATTTTTTCATGACTGTGTTAATGGAGTACAAGTATGCAAACAATGGCTACTAATTTTCTACTTAGCTTTTCATGATTTTTAAAGAGAAATCACAATATCATATGGATTTCAAAAATTTATTTGTTATTTTAAGATTTGATATTATCATTTCATATTTATTTCATACGGAGTTGGTTTCAAAGTTTGGCTTCTCTAAAAATTCATAGTATTTTTTAATAATCGGAGTTTTATTGGGTTATTATACGGTTATTAACATAAAAATGAGTGCTTTCTTCAACTTCCTAAAAAAGTTTACCGACGGCAATCCGCAGCTAACAGCGGTTCAAGCTGCTAGGATCGGAGGCGCAGCTTGGGCTTCGTTTACGGACGAAGAAAAATCGATTTACGAGGAGGAACCGGTAAACGAAGAGAGATTTGGGGATGCAGTTGCGGGTTGCAGTCCGTGCGTGAAGAAGAATAAGAATAAGAATATGAAGAAGAAGAAGAAAGGATGTGTTAAGCCAAAGCGCAAGGCCTGTAAGAAACGCAAGAAGTGATAAATTGAGTGATTGCAGACTGGAATAATTCGTAAATATGATTTTAAATAAATTAGTTATTTTGACAGCTACGCTTACTAAGTTTTATTTACAATTTATACAGGAAGTGGTTGAAATTTAGATCTAATGCTTCCAGTCTGCGCAACCACTAAAAGTCATAGGTATGCTTTATTTTTATTATATTACATATTCTAATAAATTTATTTCATATCAAAAACTATTTACAGCACTCACTTCGAACTCACGCCCAACTCTTAAGGTGATAATTCGGATTATTAAGAGAGGAAAAAATTTGATATCCGATAATTATTTCGCTGATAATTATAACCTGAAGAGAAATGTGTTTACGTCTTTTTACGAGTATGAGAAATGGTATGTATTTCAGATAAGTTAAAAACGAAAAAATTACTTTTAGTCCATTTTTTTTCAGACATATCGAACCATTTCTTCTCATTTGGGTGCGATATAGCCAAATTATTCAACTCCAAATTAGATAAAAGAATCTAAATTATAGGTTAGAAATCCTAAGTTTTGCATTAGATTGAGGAAATTGTATGAAGCCAGCTAATTAGACCAAAAAGTGAACCAAGTTTGTATTTATGAAGACACCAAACAAAAAGTGGAATCTTCAAAATATATTTTTTTGAACAAATCGAATTATTAAGTCATAATTGACAGTGTGTTATTAAACATATTAGTTTTAGGTTAGTAATGTAAGAATTTCGTGGTATAAAGTAATAAAATGTTCGCCCAACAAACCTTTGGATTTTATTTTGGATTTCAGCAAAGTGAATTTTGAGCTAAGATACTGTATCTCAATTCATATAAGTTTGATAAGGATATATAGTTAAAATTTGGAAATCATAGTGCCAATCCAGAAAATAACTGCGAGTGTCTCTGGTATGCGTTACCTGAGTATGGACGTATGAATTTTTATTTCGGAATTTTTGTATTTAAGTTTTGTGTAGTGCGAAATGAAAAGAATATGTTTCCAAAAATGTTCATTAAAGACTGCGTCTTGGGAACTATTGGAAATATTGTAGAAGGTCTGTGGTGACCAGGCTACATCACAAAAAAATGTTTGCGAAAGGTATAAACAACTCACAGGAGGCAGATGAAGGCAGATAAACCAAATGGTTTGACTCTTACTATCAGCTGTTGAAGAACACGTCAAAGAAATCAAAAATTTTATACTCAAAAGTAGATCGATTGATAAGCTTTGTTGATACTAATAATATTTAATTTGGATCTGTTCAGACCACTTATAATTTATTTATGGTATTTTTAGCATAAAATATATAAGTATATTTTTAGCATTATTTTCTTGTTGATATCATTGAAATAAATAGGTACAGCGCTATAAAGTATTTGTATGCTCAATAATTTAATAAAAATGAATGTAGATGAAACGATTAAAAACCTTATTCCCTAACATATATTTATTATAAATAGGAATACCTGTAAAGGAAATTTTCAAGGTATTTTTTGATAAATAGTTAAGCTACATACTCTGATTTGTCCACAAATATTAAATGAATCACAGATAACGACATCTTATTTTAACTTAAATGTGTATAAAGTATATGCTGTCGATATATATAATATGACTATAGATATTTTTATTTTTATGAATTATTAAATAAGAATCCTGCCAAATTATTTCATCGTTTACATTTTTAAGTAATATATATTAATTATTAAATATAAGAGCACTATTTTATTGTCATATTGGGTTATTATTTTCATATTGAAATATTTTTTTTAAATTGTGTATTAAAATTATTTTCAGTCAGTATTACTTTGTAGATTTCTTTATCACATATTTTTTAATATATAAACATTTACTTTACGTATGGTTTGTACTTTATCCCTTCATTGTCACAAATTAATGTTTAATTATATGAAAATTTTCAAGTACATACCATAAATCTCATAAAGAGTTCTAGATTCTTGTGACATACATATTTTATTATCATCCAACATATATTTTCCTTACATTTATGGTTTCACATATGAATGTATGGCACATTGTACAAGTATAAGTATCTGTATCTATTGATATAATGCGCACATAATTTTCATATTTTGATCAGTTATATTTAGGTTTGATGATAATTTAACCATTTACACCATTTACACTACTTGATAGCATTAAATAAATTAATATTAATCAAAATGTCAACATATGTCCTTTAGCCGAATTGTGGCTAAAATCATAAACAAAGATGTTGATGTACTGCCTAATATAACTACAGACAAGCAAACGTTATAGGCACTGACATAATTATGCTGTGACATATACATTTATTGCACTGTTACCTAAAACCTATTTTGATATATTTCAACTGCAGCAACCCATCGTAAATCGTGAAGAAAACCCATAAATACATTTACTTATATGGAGTATATGCGTGGCTTTTGAATTTATGTTGGTAGTCGAGCAGCAGAAATGCATTTTGTGAATGAAGCCTTGACCAAAATGTCTAGCAATTGAAAAATATAGGTACAGGGTAAAAACTGTGGATGGATACACGAATAGCTTGATAATCTTGTAAGTAGAGAACCGTTGAAAAGCTGTCTTTGTAGTAATGAATTTTAATTTACATAATAGGTATATCTATGGATTGTGATATATGAATTACTGTCCTCAAAGTCTTTTGACAATGAATATTAATGATTAAAGCATAATTAGAATTGCAAAATTGATGAAAGTCGATGGTACAAAGACTATTGGAGTTATTCGAAGTAATATATATTAAAATTATTTTTTTGATTACTTGACTGAAATTAAACCATACTGTAAATCGTATTAAATGACATTAAATGAACCGAATTAAATCAATTAAAATTTATAAATTATGCGTTGATGATTATTATTTACTAAAATGGTCAAATATGTTATATTGATTGCCTTTGTTTTTAATTCCACTATTTAGATTAACTGTATTTATTTGTTAATTTTGTCACCATTGAGTTAAAATCCATTTAAAAAGGACCACCTGAATTCTATTGTATTGTTAAAGTTATAAATCAATTCTTTAGAAACTCCAATTTTTTTATATATTTTAATAAAATGATGTAAAATAAAATGGAATATCTATTTTAAAGATATAAGTCCTACAGCATTATTCATTCACTAGACAGAATTTCAAGCCTAGATTTTAAGAGAAGTTACATCGGAAGCAGTTTTTAAGGAGTATACAGGCTAGAGTACATTTCAAATATGTTGAATACAATTAGAGAAAAAGGTTATAATATCATAAACTATAAGGTATAGCTTTCCAGATAAAAACTATGACATGTTAAGTAACTTATATATAATAAGTTATAATAAGTTATTATATATAACAATATGGAATAACAATTTATTATTAATAAGTTTAGCAATAAAAATTTAGAGGCTTCAATATTATAATCAAAACTATGAGATACACACAATTCATCAATATTATTTATTTACACTTGTTCTCTATATAACAACATTATCGAAAACTTATCCCTTAGATTTTCTGAATCGCCTAGACCAGATTTTATTGGTGCTAGAATTGATGTCAAACGATTATCGTTTGCATTTTGACTGCTAATTCATAATTTGGCACAAAATTTTCTTCAGCGTTGAGATTCTCTTCTGTTTTAGTATCTTTGTCAATTTAGTAACATTTGATACCAGAAAACTTCAGTGGTTATCAGCTCCCGTTGCAGTCAAAAACATAGTGTCTAATGTTATCGATAAACGATAATACTTTAAAAAAGAGAAGTATAAAAAAACGCCCCATATTGATTCATATTAAACAATTACTTGCTTTTAGAATTAGAGGGTCAGAAAGTCTTTGCATTTCGTCATAATAATCACATACTCAATATTTTTTTGTTTTTTATTAAAAATTTTCTATTTTTACGCATCAACACCTCAAACTCCACTGAGAAACAGATTAATCAACATAGTTTGTAGATACTATGTTCGCCTATGTAAGCAAAATTCTTAATCTTCCCTCCACAAGGCTTCCTCGAATACTAGCTGAACTTACATTTATCAAAGGCATATATTAGGTCAAAGATTGGGAAAATATCTGTTTAGAACTGGGTCTTTTAATAACCAGTATTCGGAGTATAGATTTTAAACGGAGTGAACACGATTCCTTATTCTAGAATGCTAGGTCGGGTTCTAATGACATGTACCCACAGCTGCAATATGACATTATACATGGTTTTTAATACGAAAACACTCAGCACGTATCGAGCGTACTTTTAAAATGCAGAAGCGGTCTTTTTAGAGAATTTAGTATATCTGAATGTGATTGTTCTTTGTGTAATCGTTATGGAATAGAAAATATATATCATATTATTGGAGTACACCCGTTATCACTTCTAAAGTTCTATAATTTTTGTAAGCGATGTACGAATTCCCTTGAATCAGTAATAGACAACAATATGAATAGTAATACTCAATATTTTCAGGGGAATGTTTTAATTTATTGAAAGAAAAGTTTACTGATAAAGTAAGCGTAAAATCTAAATTCATGGCTTGCGGTTTTAGGCTGTGGAAGGCTGTAGTAGTATTTAAGGATAAAAAAATCTCTAATACCGGACGTATTACTTCCGCACTGAAAGCATACAATTTGATACCGGTGAAATTCTTTCCATTGCTGTACTTGAAATCGTTGGTCTATGAGACAACGCAGCATCGAGCTCACTATTTATCAGATCAGTTCCTCTCGTGGAACAACATCTGAAATTAATTTGTAATGCTATAAAATTATAAAATTATAAAATTTCTATTAAAATATTTATTTCTTTTTATTTAAAATGCTAGACCAGCTAGAAAAATATCCTTTTCTTGAGGCGGATGTAATAATTTTTATTTTTGCCTTATAAAAAAGCATTTGTAAATTCTGAAATTAAATATTTTTAGTGCAATTATAAACAGAATTATTAATTCCAAAACATGAATTTTACCAGGATTTGACAAGTTAATTTTAACAGGTCTGTAGATCCAGTTAAGAATATTCATCCGAATAGCACAAATGCATAATATAGACAAATTGTTGACATATTTAAATAATTTAGTCGTCCTTCTTTGTGTTTGATGCAGTTCATAACGATAATACGATAATGTTTATGCACCCTGTAACTGATACATTCGTAGCAAATAGGTGAAACCTACGTTACAAGTTAAAGGTTAATTTCGTTAACACATAACCTGTACCACATAAACACAGACTTGAGTGGCTGTCAGAGTTGTGCTCCAAATGCCACTCAACCCATTCTCCGGTTACAGTAGGCTTATTACCGTACACAATCGTGTATCTGTAGCAGTGATTTAATTGAACAATACTTAGTTTATTTTAATTTACATTACATGATGTACTTGCTATACATTTGGTACTGTAGTTGCTCTGATAAAATTTATGCTTCACAATTTTAATTATGAACATTGCATATATTATCAATTGCTTATATTTGAATTGTTATATTTTGCCTATTAGGTATTAGTTTTATTGAATTACTTACTAATTAGTCATTTTATTGCACCGTTGGATAAATACTTCCAATAGTTTCAACAAAAGCTTCAAGTTATGTCTTTGTTATATTATTTTGCTATACCTGAAAGATATAGTAATGCACTTGTGACTTAAATAAATTTTATTAGAACAAAGCCAGTTGGACACCTACGACTATAATTTTGTAAAATACAAGATACGAATTTCAAAAATAGAATTATATATATTCTTTATCTTTGTACATATTTATAAAGATAATTGTACATTTACGTTCGATGTTGTTGCAATACTAATTGCAGCTTTAAATAATAGATATGTGTTAATATTTTAATGAACATAAAATAATACATATTAATTCAGCAATATTTATGTGCTATATTACAGCACATCTTAACAGAAGAGAAGAAAACCTCATTGTATAGTAAAAGCTATACATATTTTATATATAAGTTTATAGCCGTGACCCAAATTTAAGTAGGGTGGTTATATTGAATCTCACTGAAGCTACCATCCCCTTCAGCAGAGCGACAACTTTCTATGGAAGCGGATGATAAGAAAATATTTTACATTATATTTGCTCATTTTTACAGATATACAGACAGATATAAATATCTACACGATATCATTCCAATGTTTCTCAGTAATATCAAGAAAATATTCTTTTACGATCAAGTACTTTTTTTTTTTTTTTTTTTTCAAAAGAAGGGTTGGGAAGTAGTCTCCGCGTCACTGCATTCTCGAGGATTATTGTGACATACCCACTTCAGTTCCATAGACGAGTAGCAGTTAAGAATGCCAGTATGTCCTTTGGAGAGATGTTGCTTAATTCCGTTATAAGCGGATAGGCAATGGATAAGTAGCGAAGTCTGAGTCTTGCAAGACTATCACAGTGACACAATATGTGTTCTGCTGTTTCCTCTTCTTCGTAATGATCAAGTACTGCTTACAACTGTTATTAGAGTTTCAGATAACATATTAGAATGCTGACGAATATGAGTAAGTTCCCTTTATTACTACTATCTACTGTTGGCGTATCAGGCAACGTATCAAATATATAATGCAGCTTAATGGCAAAGCTTATCGTGTGTAATTGTCAGCTAATATTTATTACTTTTACACAGATTCTATATACTTGACATATATTAGTTCCCGTAGATCCTATGAGGAGCAAAGAGCCACAATTTATATTTGATGGTATAACTAAAAATTGCTTGCCATATCGCTTTAGTATGTTTACCGATAATAAATGCTTGGGAGGCGGATATAATACAAATATGTTTCTTTACCTTGTTCTGTGACCATATATATTAAATAACACTAATATTAATGTAATGGAGTAGCTAGATATTTTTTAAATTGAACAACAAAATCTTGAATATGTATCAATAAGATATTTTCTAAGTTGTAATTGCATTAGTCGATGGTTGTTTAGTATCTTGTTAAAAGTTAATAATATATAATTTTAAGCAATACTAATGCTTAGATTTATTTAATGTTGAAAGTAACTTCCGGTATTGGAGTTCAACATCTTTTGTCTTGTATTTATCTGAGCATAAAATAAATACTCCTGCAGATGTTGTTTTAATATATCTGTTCTATAATAATTAAAAACCTTCACAAACGTCTAATAAACTTAATCAACAATGAATCTACAATAAAGATGATGATGATGATGATGATGATGATGATGATGATGATGATGATAATGACAATCATACTAATAATCATAATAATACTAATATCTATTGTTTATGTTTTCATGTTAAGACTGTTTGTGGCTATGGCACGTTGCCGTGACTGTTATTAATTTACCTTAAACCCGCGTCTATGGTAAATGCATGGAGGATGATTTCCGCTGGTTGTCATACTTGCAGCACGCAATCCTGTACGTAACACCTAAAATCACGAAACTCAAATTTTTATATCATCACAAAAAGTTTTCTAATTATTTCGCATTTTATGTGCAAAAACCGTAAAAAACATTCAAGTCTGTTTACCAGAATTTAACAGTTTTTCATATAAAACAATAATAATAAAATTTATTTTTTATTTTGTTTTTAACTTTATATTTTATATAATTTTTGTAGGTTTTTTCATGTAATTAAAAAATAAAACTCATTCTACTGTTTTTTTTTTTAGTTTAATTTTTTTGTATTTTTTTTTGATAGTCCTGATGAGCTTTTAGAAAAATGCATTACCGGAATGAGAACTATAGAATAATGTTAACTTTGAAATTTGATTTGAAAAGAATTATTAGGCAAGTAACTAGTGGAAGGTAAAACCGAAGGATATACTTACAGACATATGTATCTGTTAAATACAATTTATTGGTAATAAAATTATTTTAATCATGATAAGCAAACCACAATCTCTCCATCTGATTTAAGTTTCTAGCTACGGGTCTGATATATTGTGTACGTAATTTTTTTACACGCCCTAATCCATTTTACATTTATTTGAATTAAAAAACTGTTTCTATAAATAAAATATAAAAAAAATATTTGAATATTTCCTAAGACCACTAATGATGAGTATTGGGCAATACTCGAAACAGCGTTGTATGGTCAGTCAAATTACAATAAATTAACTAAAATTTTTGTTGTTGTCTTTTCATTTTCTATTCGAACCCTTCTAGACTTTTTTAATTTAGTTTTATTTTATTATATTAAAGTGAACTTTATTTGTTTTATATGCACAAAAATGCAATTTTGAATACGGTTGCAACAATGTTTTTCAATAGAAGATAAGTCTGTGTTGAAGTGGCACGTTGGCACGTATTATGTTCATATTCAGGCCTTCAGAATGTTTTTATATAGATTAGAATTTCAGAAAAAAAACACTTATTTAATAATAAGAGTCTGAAGTGCATTACGAGGTTATATTATATATATCGTATATATATTAACAGATATGGTTCCAATTCGAAACCTTCAATGCGATCCTTAAAATACTATAATTGTACTCATTGGTTGGATCTTAGGGACAGCAACTGAAAGATTCATTTGTCGATCACTGGCTTGGAATAATGATCTGCTCAGTAGAATCGAATGTGAATCTGTAGAAATCAATATTAGGTGAAGAAAATGAAAACAAATTCATAATGAAGATTGTGCCCACCTTTGAACTTCCTAGTTTTGATCTATTCACGTAGAACGTTGTCTGTTTGAATTTGATATGAGCATAGATTCGACATAAATTCAAAAGCGATGACAGTACTTAAACATATCACAATTAATTAGGGACTGTGATAAGATTTGGAAATTTGTTCTGGTGTACATATATTAGATTTTTTTTGCTGAAAAATAGTGTAATTTTTTAGAATGAGAACATCGTCCTGAAAATTTTTAAATCTTATGTAGAGTTTTTTTACTAAAAATAATGTATAAGAATTTTTGTAGTATATTCGTGAAAAATTCACTCATTGCAGATATAGTACGCATATGCTTGTTGTGTCTTGCGAGATAAAAAAAAAATTTGAAAAGTTTCAAATAATAACGTCATCTTCAAAATTTTCATTTTTCAATAAAATCTAAAAGCAAATTTAAATTAAATATAAAAAATGAAATTTCTTCCTGTACATTTGAATAACTCATTTTTTTTTTAAATTTAACGGTTAATATTAGTATTTAAATACAAATAATATTAATTGTTTAAACAATTTCTTAAAAATTCCATCAATTATCTTGAAAACGCAATAAATTTCAAGTCTCTATCATTTATAGATCCTGAAATATGTCCGTTTAAAAATATGTCTACAATGCCAATTCTCAAAATCCCATGGGTCTATATCTCCTAGGAAAAAAATTTTAAAAATTTTTTTCTGTGATACGGATCTTCTTATTTAATGAAAGGAATCCGTAAAATAAATTTCAGTCAAATTGGAAGTGGTAAAATACGGACTTTTTCTCAAAATCCGTCCGATTTGTAAAAGAATGATATGCATCTGAGAAAGAATAGATATATGTAAATATTTAAAATTAATTTTGAATTAAATTGAAATAAACTAAATTAATTTTTCTACTAAATTAAATTTATTATTCCCTTCACTTGGATGAAACATTAATTAACATTGCATGTACAAAATATGTTCTTGTGTTCTATGCGTTCTAAGGTTATTGTGTTTTCTTCCTCTTTACTGTATTAATAAAACTTATTGAACAGTTTTATGCAATTAATTTTCAATATACCCAGCAAGCCGTGTGCACCGCATTCCGCATGATCAGGACTAATCTTTTAATCCACCTTAAAGAAACTTTTTCAATTAATTTTGCCACAATTGTTGTGGCAAATCAATTTGTGCGAACCTGCGTATAAATACAACACCTTTTTAGCTTTATGCGTAAATATGTATGGAATTTGTATGGAATATTTGTATATAATTTGTCAGAACTTTCAACACTGAAAACAAAGCGAAGAAAACATAAAGAAAAGAAAATAATGAAACGAAGTGAGCAATGAAAAATATTGCCCAGATGATTTAACAAATTGCAGCGTTTAGACTTGATTTCCTTTTGGACGAGATTGAGTTCTGAGTATCTGGAAATGATATAAACACTTTAATCAAATGCAATTGTTTAAGATAAATGACATATATCGGCGGCAGCATTTAAAAGCACTGACAAAGGTTGATTGGAACGAAATGCCTTACTGCAATCATACAAATAAGATTATTAAATATTTATAGTTAATAAAAGTTGCGTTTGTTCATAGAAACTGTTATGGTAGTTTTTTTTTTTTGACCGTCGGTCGGTCGAAACCCCCTTTAAATACCCATTCAAGAAGGGTCTTTTTATGTTAGCATTTTAAACCACGCTCTTTTGATTTTAGATCTGTTTCCAGACCTCTACTTCTTCACCATATTTTCTTTGTGTCTGCACTATTTATTATTCCAGTTCCTGGTTCTTATTTCTAGGTCTGATTCTTCGTTTTAAGTACTTGAATCACATATGACTCTATCGTTTTTCAACTCTCTGGTTTCGCTCTTATATTTTCCACTATATTTTCAATCTATGCTATTATCTCTACTCTACATGTGAGCCACCTATTACAGTTAAAGAAGGTGTGCTCTGCGTCGTAACTGTTTCCATCGCCATAAGTCGCCGTTTGAGCCATGTGAATATATTTGGTATTAGTCTAGCTTTCCATCTTGAATCTTTTTTGAAATTAAACTTTTGATATTAGTACTAAAATATAAAAAATCTTAAGGAGTGAAAGGTCTTCAACTTAATTTAGTGGTTGAGAAAGCGACATATGAACCTTATATAATTAGTAGAATCGCCATTTAAATTTAATTTATGTCAATACGTTTAGCAAATTCCAGTTATACTAACAACACAATAATAATAATATGAAGCACCACTTCTTTACTTCTACTTTGCTCTTCAAGATTTTTATAGAGAAATCACAATATCATATAGATTTCAAAAACTTATTTGTTATTTAAAGATTTGATATTATCATTTCATATTTATTTGATACGGAGTTAGTTTCAAAGTTTGGCTTCTCTAAAAATTCATAGTATTTTTTAATAATC
This sequence comes from Teleopsis dalmanni, assembly GCF_002237135.1. Classification (NCBI taxonomy): domain Eukaryota; kingdom Metazoa; phylum Arthropoda; class Insecta; order Diptera; family Diopsidae; genus Teleopsis; species Teleopsis dalmanni. Next base: position 7,931,243 of record NC_051848.1, read on the forward strand.
GGAGTATTATTGGGTTATTATACGGTTATTAACATAAAAATGAGTGCTTTCTTTAACTTCCTAAAAAAGTTTACCGACGGCAATCCGCAACTAACAGCGGTTCAGGCTGCTAGGATCGGAGGCGCAGCTTGGGCTTCGTTTACGGCCGAAGAAAAATCGATTTACGAGGAGGAACCGGTAAGCGAAGAGAGATTTGGGGATGCAGTTGCGGGTTGCAGTCCGTGCGTGAAGAAGAATAAGAATAAGAATATGAAGAAGAAGAAGAAAGGATGTGTTAAGCCAAAGCGCAAGGCCTGTAAGAAACGCAAGAAGTGATAAATTGAGTGATTGCAGACTGGAATAATTCGTAAATATGATTTTAAATAAATTAGTTATTTTGACAGCTACGCTTACTAAGTTTTATTTACAATTTATACAGGAAGTGGTTGAAATTTAGATCTAATGCTTCCAGTCTGCGCAACCACTAAAAGTCATAGGTATGCTTTATTTTTATTATATTACATATTCTAATAAATTTATTTCATATCAAAAACTATTTACAGCACTCACTTCGAACTCACGCCCAACTCTTAAGGTGATAATTCGGATTATTAAGAGAGGAAAAAATTTGATATCCGATAATTATTTCGCTGATAATTATAACCTGAAGAGAAATGTGTTTACGTCTTTTTACGAGTATGAGAAATGGTATGTATTTCAGATACCATAAGTTAAAAACGAAAAAATTACTTTTAGTCCATTTTTTTCAGACATATCGAACCATTTCTTCTCATTTGGGTGCGATATAGCCAAATTATTAAACTCCAAATTAGATAAAAGAATCTAAACTATAGGTTAAAAATCGTAAGTTTTGCATTAGATTGAGGTAATTGTATGAAGCCAGCTAATTAGACCAAAAAGTGAACCAAGTTTGTATTTATGAAGACACCAAACAAAAAGTGGAATCTTCAAAATATATTTTTTTGAACAAATCGAATTATTAAGTCATAATTGACAGTTTGTTATTAAACATATTAGTTTTAGGTTAGTAATGTAAGAATTTCTTGATATAAAGTAATAAAATGTTCGCCCAACAAACCTTTGGATTTTATTTTGGATTTCAGCAAAGTGAATTTTGAGCTAAGATACTGTATCTCAATTCATATAAGTTTGATAAGGATATATAGTTAAAATTTGGAAATCATAGTGCCAATCCAGAAAATAACTGCGAGTGTCTCTGGTATGCGTTACCTGAGTATGGACGTATGAATTTTTATTTCGGAATTTTTGTATTTAAGTTTTGTGTAGTGCGAAATGAAAAGAATATGTTTCCAAAAATGTTCATTAAAGACTGCGTCTTGGGAACTATTGGGAATATTGTAGAAGGTCTGTGGTGACCAGGCTACATCCCAAAAAAATGTTTGCGAAAGGTATAAACAACTCACAGGAGGCAGATGAAGGCAGATAAACCAAATGGTTTGACTCTTACTATCAGCTGTTGAAGAACACGTCAAAGAAATCAAAAATTTTATACTCAAAAGTAGATCGATTGATAAGCTTTGTTGATACTAATAATATTTAATTTGGATCTGTTCAGACCACTTATAATTTATTTATGGTATTTTAAGCATTTACTTATACGAGTATATTTCTAACATTATTTTCTTCCCTACATCTTCCATGACATTCTTTTGATGTATTTGTAGTTTAATAAGTTTAATAGATTGAAGTTAGATTTATATATGTTTTATTACGCATATTGAAGAGATCTGAAAATATATTTGAGTGTACTTAAAGTACTAAACAGGACAAAATTAAGTTGTTCATACGATAGTTGAACAATAAAAACTATTGAATTAATCTTTCATTTCTTTACCAATCCAATTCATTTAATTAGTCTGTCATATAATCTTGTATGAACTGAGCTGAGAAATCCTTTCAATGTATTTAAAATGCAAGATTTTATCCTGAAATATCATTCAATCTTTGTTTTCTTTCAAGTCTGTTTTTTTTCGCTCTGCTTTTTTCTTTTTATGTTTTTAATGATATTATTCTGACATAATGCATTCTTGCCGGAGCTCCTTAAATCTTTTTTATAAATTCTCGTCAGAGTAAATGTGTGCGCCCTATTCTTTTGTAGTGTCCTAATACTCAATTTCTGTAAGTTGCTACTTTTCATTTGTGTTGATGTATATTTTCCAGATACATTCTCCAGGGTATATTTTAGAGGCTCATGTGACAAATTGCTTAAGCACGTGCATCGCATTACTATGCTGTTTGTATGTTTTTATTTTTAAATTTTCTAGTTTAGTTTTAGGATAATCCATTTCAACTTCTGTTTCTTACGTGCGTTTCAAAAATAATTTGCGGGGTGCGAATGTAAGTTTTACAGCATCCTAATATAAGATTGAATATGATTATTTCATTTTCTTAAGAGTATTATTTAAAAACGAAATAAAAACAACTGAAAGCATGCGATTTTAAGTACGATATATGGTCTGTGGAATACGTTATTTGCTATAAGCTTCACTAAATTACACCACATGAAATTCTTGTTAAAAGTATAAGAAATAATTTCACAAGTTTATATGTTAAGTAAATAATCTTAGCAAGTAGAGAAGCCTCAATGCTAAGAACAGGAAGCTGATATATAACCAAACAATTTGACCATCACTTCTATAGGGGTGTGTAGTGTTCAGCAAGGCCTCTAACACAACTATTTGCTAGCTAGAAACTGCACAAAGCCAATCTCTGAAAAGACTTTTCAAGGTGCCATGGTACATTAAGATGAATGATATCCTCAGGGACAGGCTTACCAACACCGCGTTATCGAATCTCAGAATGGTTACGCACTATTCGGGGAGGCATGCAGATCTGAGATCAGTTATTGCGTAGTCTGATGAAGTGATAAACAATAATCCAGTTAATCCAGTTAAGAAACCTCGAAGTGAGTAGAGAGTAAAAATGCTCGAGTGCACTGATTCAACTAGCCTCAACATAATAATAATTGAGAATAAATCGTGAAAATAAAAAGTTAACCTAAGACTTAATAGGAAATTTGTGTGATTCTACATAGACCATAGATAGATATATTAAATAACTGTGGAGTTTTTATAAAAAAATAGGAATTTAGCTAGCACCATCAAATTTTTTTAAAGAAATATATTATTTAAATATATATGTTCTTAGGTTAGGTTAGGTGAAGTGGAAAAAGGAACGAGTCCTCACCAATTAGCTAAGAAAGCTTAAATGAATATTTGGTTTATAATCGAATTCTAATATAACTTCAGTTATCCTCATATTCCAGGGAAGCAAAGGGCCTCAAATAATAATATATATATTATAAAAATAATATAATAATAATAATTAAATAATATAATAATATTATAATAACATAATAATAATAAAACACAGTAACTAAACTTTTTAATGAACTTTCTTAGCAAATTAATAAAACTCTAAATTAGAAATTGCAAGTCAAATGCTTCTTTGGGTTATTTGGCTAATGATAATTGACTCTGAACTTCTAATTTGGCAAGGTACCCGACCCTTGGCACTTGCCAAGTAACCCTTGGCACTGGCAGTTTCAAAAAATTATTTACGAATAATTAAATATAAGAAATCAGTCCAAGACCACTGACAATGGGTATTTGAAGTACTCAAAACATTTTTTGCAGTCGTCTGACGTTAAAGTGAAATTTAATATATATATATATATTTACATCGTAATAATTCTTCAAGTTCAGAAAATATCGTATCTGGTACGCTGTGTATTGTCACCAGTGATCAGATATAAATATCCAATCTATTTTATATGTAAATGACACAATTCTTCGAAAAGTATTCCGATTCATCAAATTATTCAATTTATTTAAAATTTTACGACTTTTTGTTTATTTTAAAAATTTATTTGCTCTTTCCTGCAACAATGAACTTAACACCAGAACTTAAGTAACTTGCCTCGTACAGAAAAGAGGGCATTACTCACACACTGCCGTCACGATAACGTTACCTTTTGGCTCAAGTAGCTTTATATGACGCGGCAATAAAGCACACTAGGTTGACTGTTGTTTCTATGCACGCGTCTTCATAGTTGTAAATCGGAATTTTGAGTTCTAAAAAATGGCAGTCAAAATAGAGTTTTGATAACTATAATTTTTTTTTGGCTTAAGTGTGACTTTATATGTAATGATAGAACTACGTTCCTCTCATAATTTTCATAAATTATATAACTTAAGGTTTTAAGAAATGTGTCATTCAAAATTTTAAGCCAAGTATAAACTTTCCGGAATTGGGTTTGGCCAATGTCACTGTATAAACCTATGCAGTATATTTACCATAACAGTAAGAGAAAAAAAATATATCTATTCAAATTTTATTTTGGCATCATAGGCTAGAAAGCCTTTTGGTTACTTATTAATAACGTTAGTTAATTTCAATTCCAAAATTATCAAGGATAGAGCCATAAAATTCTTCACAAAAGTCGATAGGTTGGGTTTCTCCAAATTACTTTCAGCCCTTTCTATTTCTAGTTTATAGTCTATCAGTTAGTTTTTATCTGATGAGTTGCTCTCTAAATCGCTGCATCTAGTACCCTGCGGGTTTTAGGTAAATGTAACGTCATAATCCCCTACAATTCTTTAATAAAGATTTTTAATAGTCTTCAAGTTTTTAAGTTTTTTGGAAGGTTTGATTTTAATTGCGATTTTACTATGTAAAACCGGATCCGATATTCGCAATGAAATTTCGAAGTGAACATTTTTGTAATGTGAGATTATTTGCTGGCCAGATAGTGTATATAGTGCAAAAGGTATCCTGAAAGAATGCCCACTATTACGAGGTTTTTGTGGATTCAAAACGGCTTTTTGGCTAATTGAGGAGGATTCGTCCTCCCTACACCTCAACTAACTAACTAACTAACTAACTAACTAACTAACTTATGAAAAAAATTTGCATCTAAAATAACAAATATTAAATGCTTACCAATAATTGACTATAGCATTTGGCTTCAATACAAAATAAATTAAACATACTATATAAATATTAGTTAATATTATTTTTATAAAGCAAGGCGGCACATTGCGAGCTTAGAGATCAATGCTATTACTAGAAACAGTCAATAGTGTCATAAAAGTAATCATAAAAGTAAATCTTCTAAGTATATCTATTAATATTCATTTCGTTCAATATAAGTCTTACTTGTCCCCTCGCTACTGGAGAACATATGAAGATATGACAGATCGCTGTTGTACTTTCTATTTTATAGTGTCTGTAGTTGTCAGCATCGTTTAATACTATCTTTCAGAGTTATGAGTTCTGTTAAGAATCCATTTAGTAATCTAAGTTTTGATCTCCTTCTAAAAAAAATTTGTCAATACTTTTATTGTACTTCTTCGAGGGTGTTTCACTCTAAGAATTGTTCTTGGATTTCTTGAAGCTTTTTCAATTATTCTGAACCGTAATAATCCATTTACTTTTCTTGATTTCATGCACTTTCATTCACAGATAAGCGAATTTTTCATAGATTGCTTTGAGTTCTATCAATAGAGTTTGAGTTTCTTGCTTCGCAAGCTTGTTAATAATGATACTTCGTTACCTTTTCATAGATATTTATCAAGACGAGTGTTAGTCCTTACAGCTTTGGACAGATTACGGATTAAATGATGTGACATTTATACAGAAGTTACGGCAAAATTAGTAAATAACTTAGTATTGATAATCTAACGGAGTAAAAATTAATTTTTGTAGTATTTTTTAAGACCTGAAAAATATTCTGTATTTCATTTCAATATGCAACATTCATTTCAATACACACATTCAATAACAGAGAAAAAAAATAAAGAAGAAGTGTATAAGGTAAAATACTTCAATATTTTCTTACTTCAGCTATTGAAAATGATAGATGTTATCAGAAGAATAGGCTTAGAATAATATTGTGAGCAATGTCTAAAAGTCTTATTTAAAGTGTACAATATTTCTAGTTAATTAAGAATGTAGTAAATTACTAAGCTCATTATCACATAATGTACTTAAATTAACTTCACTTCAAAGAAAAACCACTACAATATTAATTAAATTTGATTTATAGTAATTTATATGTGTAAGTCAATAATTTTCATTATTCGGGAATCGGCATCGGGAATCAAGTCTAAGTCTCTTTAATTAAAATTTTGCAATATTAAAATGAACATCATTTCTTCGTTCAGTTGTTTTAATAATAAAGCATCCTCAATATGTAGTAATCAGAAGGATATAAATCAGTATTTCATCCATAATATCGACTCATGTTTTCTCATAGATAGATTTGAATTATTTCGTATTGTTTGCAATTATATTTTGCTTTCATTTCCAGCTTTCGTATCTGGAGTGTTTGAATGTTGCATTTCAAATGTGAAATGTAAACAGATTAAATATTATTGAGTCGACCACTGAAACTTGTCAAAAATAAGAGCATGAAAAACCAAATTTAAGTACTGCAAAGTAAAACGATTCACTTGATGACAATTAAGTGAAATTGAAAACTCATTGCATTCTTTCCACAACACTTCAATGAAATTTGAAGATTAAAATTATTTTTTACTTGACAGTATTGCAGGACAATACGACATCTTGCACTGTAACTCTCCATGTATATTTCGATTTTCCCTTCAATCTGTACATGCAATCTGTACATGCATGTCTACGTACATATATCGTGGATGCACGTACATATATCGTGGATACATCGTGGATGTTTCTGTATCGTGATATAGAAACATCAGTGCTGGATACATGAGCTGGCAGCATAAAATAGATTTAAAAATGAAAATTGAAATGAAAAACTCATATAAAACGACGAACACAAAGACAAAGTGCAAAAGCATGAAAAAAACATTGCAAGTGCAACAAAGAAATGAATGTTGCAACATTGTAAAATACTCATACGCACCGAGTTTATTACTCGAAAGTGTCATCAGACGTGCAACGATAACGATGTTGTCTACGCAAGCATCAATGACTGAAATGCTAACATGCAAAATAACAACCGAAACAATAACGGACACAAAGTGTCCTTTTGATGTATGTTTCGCTAAAGCATTTTAGCAGCTCACAACTTGAGCTGCTCGGGAGTATCTGAATTAAATTTTTTTCTCCCGTCTGTGCTCGCATAACATATATGTCCTCACACGGACTCCCTTATTCACTGCAACGGTTGCAGTTGCGTGCATGGGCAATGTCTTCTATGGCGACTTATTATTTTGTTTCAGGTCTCGTTGCACCAGTTAACGACATGCATATTGGATCCTGCTGGTAAATAGCCACCAACATATAGCATATGTTGACTATAAATTTTTCACACGTTTCAACATATAACAAGAAGCACGGAAAGGAAGTGACGTTTTATGTTGTTCTCCCATCTTTCGCTGTTTTACACTTCTAATTGGCAACAATGCACGCAATCAAGGAATTTTGTTCCGTTTTGCAGTCCATCGTTAGAAAGGATACTGAAATTACACTGAAATTTATGTATATCGCCTCTAAGACATATTCTTCAAAATGATTACTTATTAATCACAGGTCTAAAAAATAGGTTTATGGTAAAATAGTTATTATAATGTTAAGGGTTCAGTAGTATTTTACTGAATAACAATACTTATGTGAGCTATTATTACGGAAGAAAATCGAAAAAATCGAAAAAATCGAAGAAATGGAAGCATCTTCATATATCTTCATGATCTTCATATATGTTCTGCAGTGATTGATTGAAGCCGTAGACCAAACAGTAGACATTTCACTCATAAATGTGATAAGAAAAGTTCAATTCAGTTTAGAAATCTTTCTTGTATTTTGTGATCTTTTATAAGGCATTTAGCGTATGTCCAAGTGTTCCATTAGAAAAAAGTCGCCTTTTAGTAATCAAAAGAATGCTTCAGATTCTTAGCCTCACAACCATGTAAAATGTGCTGCCAACAGTGATGTTTATAAACTGTTATCTTGCGTTTCTTACGGCTAAAAGCCCATATTCATATTATATTAGAAATTATATGAGTAAAGTATAGATTCATCACGATCTCGATATTATAACAGTTATCAATCAACCGAAAGAATCTGTGTATATACAGAAGCGTATATGGCATTTATTTAACTGAATAAAATTGCTTGTTAGTATGTATAACGTTGTCTTATATATGGAGTAGCTGTTATTTCAAGAATTTTTTTTAAGTTCTTTTAAGAATCTTTGAAAAATAAATAACCATTAAAAACCATTAATCTGAGATTTCACTGTACACCAACTCACATAAAAAGAGAATGTTATGTGTAAATTATGTGTCTAAGCCAGTCTTTGCGAGATTGCCTGTAGTTTTATTCACTCTAGCACTCTAGTATATAACTTATGTGAAATTAGCTTGTTTTAGAGGAAGCTATAGTCTATCAAGAGCCTTTAGGGGAACCTTCTGAATGACAATAATTCAATTACTGTTATCTGTTAAGAAAAATGCGATGAATGACATTGATTCTTTTAAGGCGAAATGTACTCTAAAGTATACTGAAGATTGCAATATCAATGGAGGTGTTAATGCATAATTTATTAGACTCAATACCAGAATTTCGTTTCCATTGGTTGTTTAGTCCATTTTCTTTAAAGGAACCATTTTCTGTTCTAGATTTGTTTCGCGTCATTAAACATTACTTCTTTAGAATAGAAAAGTGCACCGAAAAAAATACTACTTTTTGATGATGTTAATTATTTACTAAAATTATGCGGTTTGTTACCATTAAAGTTATTTGTGGAGTTACACAAAGTATTGATATTTAAGTGCAAAAAAGTTTGCGACTTCAAAGACAAATTTCTATCATGGTCTTGTTGATCTATTGCTGATTCATGTACTGACAAGTCATTGAAATTTGATTCGTAAAAAGTCGTTATAGTAAGATGAACAATCTATGATTCTATGATTCGTCACCTCTTACAATCTTATATCAGTATACGTCTTTTGAAGTACCGCCATTATACTTCTTCAGCATTAAATTGTACCCATCGATCGATGGGTTGATCGATGCTTGATTCATTTCTCGCGTTAATTCCATTTTTTCGAGAACACTCTATTTACACTCTATTCACTGTAAATAACACAATTAACGCATTTTTGACAAAAAGCTGAAGATAGGTTATGTTTAATATGGTGTAATTTTCGTAGAGATGACACCTGACAACAATCAGTGTTGTGGAGTTTCAAAACATAAATAGTGGCGCTCATAAGTATTGGATTAAAGTTCATATAAAAATTTGTTTCATTTAAGTTAACTTTTGGAACCACATAATTGACGACTCTATACTTAAGTCACTTGAACTCTGACACTTTTTTCTATTTATAGGTAAATAGAATTGTCCAAACAAATGGGCATTTGAAGCCATCACAAATTTTTCAACTTTTTGCCCCTTTAAATTCTTGAATGTTATTAAATAGATAATTTAATTCATAAATCTTTGATTGGATGTATTTCAATAGTATAATAATAGTAAGTTAATATTCTAACGAGATAATAAATATAAAATACTTGACAACAAATGTTTTTTATAACAACTTACCCAAGCTTAAGTATATGAGTAATAATCAGAAATCTACTAGTACTTTTGTATGTGAGTCTTCCTCTTAATAATTTTTTAATAATTTTATTTTTATAAAATGAAAAAAAATTTATTCATTAAACACATTAAAGGCGAAAAAAAAGGTCGGAAAAAATATAATATGTACGGGTAATAATAAAAATTGTAACCGCACACAAATGCAAAAAAAAATAATTTAAGGTTGGTAATTATCAAAGTGAGCACTGGCGACTGTTGGCTTTGGGCAGCAGTCACTCAGCAACAGCAACAGCAACAGCATCAGCATCAGCAACAGCAACAGTGAACCCAACAACATCGCAAGCAGTCACAAAACATTGCCAACGAAAGGCAACACACATAAAACTTGCAGTTCCTGCGCGCCATACAAACGTGAACTTTTGATCCTTTTGATTTAACAAATTTTCACGGTTTTTTGTCCTGTGTTGTTCTCTGTGAAGAAATGTAATGATGACTACTTTTTTGATGCGCTACGCTTGCACTTCACGGTACGATCGACATTCTTCACTTTTTTATTTAAAACATAATATAACACACAAAACCTTTGGACTTCAACAACTTTGATATATTATAAATATAGAAAATATCTCTCCCTTTTTATTTGTCACTAGGTGGTGTTTGGGACCTATACATATATATATATATAATATATTGGTATATATATATAGGTATACATTATAATTTTCTAACAAAATCGTTATTGTTTTTTTTCTTTCTTTTTCTTGTTATAATGATATATTTTTTGTTATAATGATATATCATCCAGTATTTACTACTATATTACTACTATATACTATATTTAACCCCCATGCAGACTATAATGTCAATTATGCTTGTACTTGACGGGGTGTTTTTATTGGCGGTAGAGAGTGATCAGCAGATATTCTTCCGCTTCAGATGATAAGCTTTCATTCACTATTTCAATACTAAGTTTCTGGCAAACATTTCCTATGCAATTTAACAGATCTTTCCTTTTTATTGTTAAGCAGTCCAACAGATTAATAAAAAATTTTAAATCTAAAAACCTAATTATTCTGTTAGGCATATTTATGCAATCGCATAGAAAATGTACAGTTATTTATTCTTTATCTAAGCACTTCGACAAGTTCTTGAGAAAGTTTGAATCCAAGAGCCTTTGTTTTATGATAGCTTAATATGTTATAGGCAATCGAAGAGCAAAGCTTCGATATGTTTCCATATCGTCAAAGTTCCATAACACTTGCAATTAGTGTTGAACGGAATACGCAGCATAAGTATATATCTTTTTATATCAATAGGCTGAAAGAACTGGATCAAAATTTTTTTGGTCTGCCAGCATAATCTAATCTAATCTAGCTGGGATGCTAAAAAGCTGTATTTTCTTGTTAAATGCATATTAAACGAAATTATTTTTTTAATTTTAAATAAATTAAAATGGCTACATATGATTGTTGAGGACGACTTTAAATTAATTAGACTTCAAATCAATGATGTTTTAATATAAAATTTAAAATTAAAATTTTTAAATTAAATGAAATATATTAATGATTATTAATGTATTAAATTTATAATAAAATTAAATTAATTGTTAAAATTAAAAAAAATTCTATTCAGTGTTTACACTGACTAGACTTTAGAAAGGTTTTTATGTTCGAATGCAAATCTGAAGAAATAAGATATTGTGTGTTAATGAAACAATAAGCATTTATGTAAAAAATTTTCGTAAGATTAGTCAGTGTGAACGCAGGGTTGAGATACTATTTTATTTACAAGTCCGTACAGGTTTGATGAGTTAAAGCAACAACTATTTTTTATAGAGTTGTATGGGTGGGATGGTTAAGAGCAAATAAGTCGGAAGGAGAAAATATCAATTATATCTATAAAAATTGGTTAAAGCAACAACTATTTTTTATAGAGTGGAATGAGTGGGATGGTGAAGAGTAAATAAGTCGGAAGGATAAGAATATCAATTATTACGATAGATATTAGTTATTGGTATGTTGCGTATAGCAAAGCTGCCGACTCTACTATACTAAGGCTACAAGTTGCTCAAAGACAGGTTCTCCGAAGACTCTTTAAAGTGCCTTGGTACATCCGCACAAACAACATGCTAAGAGACCTTAGAATAGACACGCTCAAAAAGCACATAAGGGACAGAGCCTTGAAGTTATATGCGAAAACGGACAGGCTATCCTACTTAGCACTATCTAATCTTAGAGTAATCACTCTCCGCACGGGGAGGTACACAGATCTTAGATCAATCACTGAATAATCGTGAAACTTATAAGGAATACATAAATTAGTCAATGAGATAGGTGGGACCCTGTAGTACCGCTGACTCGAAAAAAGGATCAACATACATACATACATATATATGTTCTTGTATTTATTTATATTATATATAACATAGATGTATGTACATAGAACTGCATGATAATCTTAAATTTATATATATTTTGAAATTTTTTTATAAAAGAAATGCCGAGGTTGAAGTTTATTCTCGCTAAAGCCACCGACTAAAACTTTAGCTCCGTCCATGATTTTTCTTAAAAGTTTTCCACATTTGCTGTGCGTCTTTCCCTAGTGCTTTTCAGAGTGAACTCTTCGATATTTTCCAGTTATATTTGCTTTTCTTTTTTGTATTCAACGTTCGTTTTTGTTCTTGGTAGGGTTTTTTGCGGATGAGTGGTAATGAAAATTTGTGTTGGAAACGCAATTCATTATTTGACTTATGTCCCGTCACTCGTGATATTCGCTTGCGTGAGTTGAAAAAACGGTGTACGTGAAAAACGGTCGATGGGGTGAGAGTGGAGCGAGTGACCGCAGTTGAACTCACAGTATTATCCGATGTTATTGCCGCGAAACGTACCATTTTATAAGTAAAATTAAAAGCACTTTTTATTCAATTTATTTTTTTATTTTAATTTTTAATTTAAAGACAATTTATGTTGATTTTATTGCACTGTTGTACACTGTTTCGTTCGCCATTGCGAAATGTTTGCTGATGTTTCGTGTGAGATTATGTCTGAGCCTGTGATTTTCTTTTTGCCATGGAGGTAAACAAAAATTGCTCCAGGAAAGTGACGAAGACCATTAACTTATAAAATTTTGTAGTCAATTTTAATATTTTTTTTTCGTAATTTTTATTAATTTAAAAGGATTCAACATCTAAATTTATTTTAATTAATTATACCATAGTGTAATTTGTTATGCCTTTGCTTAATTTTGTTAAACTATGTTATTGCCTGTGTGTGTGAAATCGGAAAATCGCACTTACTTTGATAAATTCATGCATGACGTACTCAATCAAGGATGTTTGCAATATTATGCAAGGTATTACAACCGTTGCCAAACTTATTAAGCGGCATTAATTTCACAAATCCGTAGCAGCGTAAATGAGCTTGCCAAGAAAATTCAATTATGTGTTAGTGAACATGGCTAACTCTCGGGTAAGCCACATCTATGTGCTAGGCAAGGATGCATGTACATTTAATTTACACGATTAGACGTGATGATAAGTCATATTAAAATTGAAATCTCAAAGGTGTTGAATTTAACTAATTGTGCCTATATATGCAACACTTATCCTTGTATGTACACTTAATGTGTGTTGCATACACCCGATTTCACACACACATCTAATAAAGTCAACTGTTCCACTGAAGCGGTGCATGGGTTACACCGACTCAAAGAGTTATACCAAAGCCAAATATTTGCGGTGGTAAATATTTGATACACTCCTCTTACACTGCATTATTTAATGAGCTGACAGAAGTGCGGGTTTGGGGTTTCCTTAATTAATATTTAAATTACAAACACTTTGCTTGCTTGACATCAAGTCAGAAGAACTGAAATTAATTGGCAATAAATATGCCGAAATTCTGTAACGCACAATGTCAGCAATAGTTTTTTCAGATAAAAAATTTGTTAGAACGTTTCAAATGTGAAAAATTATAATATGTAAGAGAATGAAATTTCACATAGAATATAGACCACGACTCTAGACACATTCTATAATGATTGAGTTAGATATTTGAAAGCTTCAAATATATGCATACAAACATTATAACTATACAGGCGGTTCAAATTGAATCACAACCGATTTCGAAATACAATAGATCCCTTTTACGTATCAATACATATATAGCAGATTTTATTATTTAAAAGTGTGCAAGTACATATGTACTAGTGGCTAAACTGCGAGTTCCCAAATATATCAATATGAATAAATACAAGCTCTGATTAGAAAACAATAAGAATTTTGAATTAAGGCGTATTGTGTCTTGTTTATCCCTCTCCAAGATAGATGTTACAATATTCCTGAGGTATGGCATGCACATTGTAAAAGGTGACTAAAACCTATTAGGCAGCATTCTGTATTATTTTGGAATTTAACTGGTAGTAAGTGCGCACCTGATTACAGTTATATATCTTATATAACGACATCCAGGTGCTGACAGCTTCAGTTGTCCTGAACGATGTCTTGGGTTCATGCTGGAGTGTTGTAGTGGGTGTACTTAAAACCTGAAACTACGCTGGAGGATTGTTGGCATTTGTGCCAACAATCAGTTAATGTGGAGTTGCATTCGCTCAATCGAATCTTCTGATCTAAAAAACGTCAGTGGCTTAGATTGGCCTAGCTCCTTAATAAATTAAAATGAAGTTATATTGAATAGGGCATTTCTCACCGTATAATATTAATACTTGTGTTGAGAACAGCTTGGTGATAAGTCTTAACGGCAGATAACCATGTAAAACATCAAGTACTCATGTAGCCTGTTAACCGTTAAGACCGAGTCGAGTCATGTTATATATGGAGTGTACTGTCAATAAAGTGTATGTTTACTACCGAGCAGCTACGATGTTTAGTTTATGGCTTGTGAAATTTTCTGGTAAAAATAAAACAAAATGCAGCATAGCATTATAAATGCTAAAAATTCCACTAAACCTAACCATAACGTCACTCGCTCCATTTTTCGATTTGAAGCATTTCACAGGTTCAGGTCGGCAGCAAAAAATATTAGAATTTTGATAACTCAAGAAATCGTTCGTAAAAGCGAGTTTACATTCGTGTGATGTCTGATTCGTTTTTCGACTAGCTTTGTGGTATAGTCTACATTGAAGGTGGTCTTGTCGTATATCGGTCGAATGCTCGGGGAAGCTGGCGTTGAAGGTGGCCATACAGTAAATTGAAACTGAAAATGAAAAATTGTGGATTTCTGATATCTCAGTTAGGGTAATTTGATAATGAATTTTGCTTAATTTTAGTTTTTTCTCGAGATATCTTCCTTTGAAGCTAAATTGATATCTAAATACAATGTGAAGTGCATTGTATAATCAATTCTGTAGTTAGCTCTAACAAGTTAACTAAGTATGAAAATTTTAATACTATCTTTGCTACAAAATGATAAACCTTAACTGCACATAGGATGCCTTAAACGACAGTCAGAAATAAAAAATTTTTTTATTTCTACGAATATTTACCCAACAACGCTTAATAATATTATTTTGGTTCTATGATATAATACGTTTTTATTTTATTTTAAATTTGTTTAATTTATTTAATTTATTTCAAAAACTGAGAACCATTATAAACTTCGAATTCGATTATTCTATCTCTGAAAAGAGTCGTCTAGGGATATAAAAAACCCTTCAATATCAATTAGTTCAGGATCCCAGTTCTTAATCGATTCAATGCACACCATATCGAGGTATTGGACCTATTATCTAGTAATCGCAGTTCAAAGAGCAGACGAATTGGGCAAATCGTAAAGTATTACTATGCATTTCATAGAATTAACTGTTATCAAGGTTTTTTAATCAAGTCTTTAAAGTACTGTAGTCGGTTCGGTTGAAAAAGCAGTGATTAATCTAAGTGGAGTTTTATCTATTCTCTCCTTTTCTAAAAATATGTTATAAATTCGATTCTGTATCACTCAAATTACATATCTAAGCAAAAAGAATTGAAAGTGTTGACAATAAAGTATTTACAGTGTTATTGGCTACTACTCGTAAATAATAACGAATATTGTCATTTGTTGACCTAAAATTCAGTTCAAAATCCTCAAATCTCACCCCAATGAGCAAAAACTTTTCTCATTGTTACGGTAACATCTCTGTAGCCGATTTTCGTTATATATCTTGTATGAAATTTATTTTAATATAATTTTTTTTTTTATTATATTCTGATGTTTTTGTTGTTTTCTCTTTATTTTTGTGCATTTTAACTAATCCAGCTGCTATATTTTCCATAAAGTTATTTAATGCCCTGCTTCCTTTGAAGTGTTTACCCCATGCGAATGTTATTACGAGTATCTTATCTTTTTATGAATAAAAAGTGTTGGCACTTTTTCGTTCAGATTTAAGTCCGTTTGATTGATTGTTGTTTTTACTTAATTTAATGAATTATTTAAGTAAAAACTTGTATAATTTTTTTTTTAAATATATTCAGTATAGAGTTTTTCATACAAGTATCATTAATAAAATGTTCCTTGTTTTTATTTCATTATTTTGCTTTCATTTCCACATTTTGGTATGGGTTTTCGGGTTGAGCTCGAGATGTCCTTTTAGTCTCATTTATCTGAGCCTGTTTTCGCTAAATCCAAGCGTCCCACATTTGCGTTTAAAACATTTCGTCAGTGATTTAATTAATATATTCGGCCTAGTATGCGATATGTGAGGATATGTGAGGCCCTGGGATGGATGGTGAGGAAACGAACTCACGCACATAAATAATTAATATTTCAGCATTTTTATTATATTTGTATTAAGTGTTAATTAAGACTACACACTGGGGATGAAAGGATAGATTAGCTGAATTTAGTTGAGGTCATTTGAGACAAGTAACTATTTATTATGTTGTGTGTTTTCTTTAAGTGATTTATTAGTTTGTATCTTATTTAAATAAGCTTTTAAGATTCATTTATTGTAATTATTTTTCAATTAAATTTAAATAAAAATAATCAAACAGTTTATATTAATCAGGTTAATAGGTATTTAAAAATTAGTATAAGAAAATTAAATATTTTGCAAATATTTTGACGATTTGACTAAACTGTTTATAATATATATTTTTATATATAATATATATTGATCAATTGATTAAAAACATCTCGATAAGTTTTTTTAGAAAGTCGTTTAAGATAAAACACAGATAAGCATCACATGGTGACTGCGGATATTATCATGGATTCAACAATGTCAATCATGTCTCTGGGATGAGGATGACACAAAGCACTTCAAGTATAAATATAATATAAGTATAAATATTATTCATGTCTATTTTTTTTTCTAGTTGATCTTCATAGATTCTTTCAGGAAACTAAAATTTCAATTTACTCCTACTCTGTAAGAGCTTAGTCTATCTTAGGTATTTAGTTTTGTTTTTTGGGTCCTTTTGGTTCAAGTAGAGACATATTTTTATTTAAATCATTACTTTCACTCATTTTTTATTTAGAAGTTCTTTAAAATTTAAATAAATACAAGGAATAAGCAAAACACAACAAACTTCAAAATTAATCTCCAATGTAGGTATAGTGCAAACGGTGTAGTTTAAATGAGCAATTTTAAAAAATCGGTTTTTTTTGGATTTCCAGTTTTTGGTTCGGTTTCAGTACGAAGCCCTAAATTCGCTTCAGTTCCGGTTTTCGTTCAGACAAATATATCGGTTTTTTTTTTGGTTTTCGGTTCGGTTTCGGTTCGACACCCTGGTTTTGACACACCGCCTTTGGAATAGTCAATTATGTTTGAAATCTAATCCACTGATATTAATAAATGATAAAATGTATGTATGACCTTTGTTTGGTTGTCTGCTAAATATTTTTTAAATATTTATGCTAGTGTTATAACAGAATGTTTTCTTTGAAAGTTACATCGATTTCAATTTGTCATAGCAAGAGATAAAGCAACATGGAAATGGGGACTAATTGTTAATATTAACTGATTTGAAATGTGTTATAAAAAACTTAGAAGCAGTTTTATCATAAATTCCGCTTAATTCATTAACACATCTCCTTTCACATCTCCGTGATGAAAGTATTCCAACGTTGCTCTGGCTTCTTTTAGAACTTGTGTTTAGGAGTATATTGCTCTATTCAAAAATAATGTACTGTTTTGTTAATTATCAAGCTACGGTCACCAAAATCATTGTAAGCTGTAAGTTAATAATGAGAATGTAATGTAAAATTTTGATAAGTACGGCTTGGAGGTTGCTGCTTTCCACAAACTATATGAGTTTGTAAACAATGTGTCGATATGTGTCAATATAAACACTTATTGAGTGATGTGATATGGTATATCACATGCTTATGTAGAGAGAGAGAGAGAGAGAGAGAGACACGAAAGAGATTTAGTTTTTATTAGATAGTCAAATAAAAAAAAAATTTAGTTATTTAATAAATAAAATTTTTGTAAATATTTTTCTATACTGTTTATTTGACTTTAAATAAATTTAAATTAATTAAGAGTGCTAGTAGTAATTGATGTTTTCATAACTGTCTGTAGTCTTTTCGTAATGGGAAGACGAAATTTTCATATAATATAATTTAATTTGTTTAAAATATGTTATATCGTAACATGATATTTGTATTTATGTGTAAAAAATTGACAGAAGAGATTGTGAAACTTTTCATATCAGACGAAAAAAGCAACTAGAATATAAAATTCAGAAAGTTGTCAAAAAGTACTTCAGCTTTTAAGCCACAGATTTGGAGTGGAGTAGCACACTCCACGAGAGTATTAATCACTAAACGTAATGCCAATGTTATAATGTCAAAATTTTCAAAAAATAAATAATCACAGAACTATGTAATGTCCACATTTAAGTATGTGCAATAAATGTTCAAGTCCTGGTAGGGAATAGTTCAGTCGGTACGAGTATTTACTACTTTTCAAATATTGTGCAAAATTTAGTTAAAAATGCAAAAATATGCAACGCACAACTTTTTCGCATGATAAACAGAAGTCACATACGAAATGTATTCGTATTCATTTTTGGCTAACAAATGTATAGAATCAGATGGGGACGTATCCGTAGTTTAAGGACCAGCAGAAATCTTGTGAATAGCTACAATTCCAAATCATGCTGAACATACTTTTAAAGTAACTCACAAAATACATACCAAATATTTATATATGTTATATATAAAAAAGAGAAAACAAAAAATAAAATGAATGTATGTGTGTATGCGTAGGTATGCATGTATGTATATCCATCTAGTGGTATGTATTCGTGGCGGTAAAAAATCAAAATAAATACACTAAATACAGTAAGTTTTAGTGAAATAAATTGCAAATCTTTTGCAAAGAAATAAAATAATTTTATTCTTTTACTTGGTACGGGTATTTTTGCTCAGTGTTATATTCCATTTTTTCGTTTAACTGTAAATTGTATTAATTTACTATTCTGACCACATACACGTAACGGGGATTTATTAAATGTATACCGCACCGCTTCCACATAACCTTACGTATACGAAGTGAACGTACTTATACTACGTATTGAACGCATTCTACGTATTCTACGTATTGTACGTATTAGCAGTACGTAAGAATACGCAAGGGTATCAAGTAGTATCCAGCAGCTTAGAGGGTATTTACATTACTACTGGCACTTTGCACGTTCATCTATATACGTTTTTTTACATATCTGGACAAAGTGAATTTTTTTCGGTTGCCTTCGTTTCGTTTGGTATAAAAACTTTTACTTGATTTGATTGGAGTTTGTTTTTATTTTAGGTTTTTTTTCTAACTTTTTCTATTTTGATATTTTACTTGACTTCTGTTTACTTATATAAGCTTTACAGTGTGCAAAACGCTTTTTCTGCTGGCATATCCAGAACTTGAATGTTGCAGTTTTTACCAAAGCTTATGTTAAGAACAAATTAGATAGTTTTTTTTATAAATAAAATCAATTTAACAAAAAAGAAACTTGAAAAAAACAAATTATTTATACTTATTCTCAAGGATAATCATTCACATTTGCAAGAATAATATCTACAACATTTTGTGAGTTTAATGATGCCACTTGCATTTTACTAATAAACGATTGTTGTAGGGAATATTTCCGATTCGATCTTGTAAACTATAATGGTCAGTTTTCTGAAAAGAAATAGAAAGTATTTTTCTCTCCGGCATGACAATAGCTAATATATGCCTCCGAGTGGAAGTGTTCATAACTGTCAACACGCGCTCCCCCTGCGGGTAAGGGGTAAGAATATTCCCGAAGTAGGCTTGTCTGTCATAAAAGACAACTGAGATACCACGTTATGCCGACACTGTTCAGGAGTGTACATGGTAGTAAGTGACCGCCCCACTTGCGACACTCGACCAGAGGTGTAAATCTGATACTACGGGGGTCAGTGGCCCGCAGCTTCGGCTGTGCTGACCAGTTGAGGTTGAACTCGTAGTGGCTGTGATTAATTTTATTTCAATTTAATTGTATGGAAGTTATAATTAAATAGTAGATCGACAATATCGACAATTATTATTTTTTTTATATAGAACCGGATAATAATGTGTATTTAATTTTGTAATGAAACGAGCAGAACAAGTAAAATTAAAATTAAAGTCATATTTACATGTGCTGTGTGAATAGACTCTAAACTACTTACATTTCTAAAAGTTACAGAATTATTTAAACATGATCTGGAGACAGCTTGTTTTAGTTAAAATTTATTTTAACTAGTTTAATACGTTAGCGAGGATATGACTTAATGACGGACAAAGATGTTATTTGAAATATGTAACAAAAAATTGTATATATATTTTAATATATCTGTTCATTTGGAACTTATTTAAAAAGTAGAAAAATTTTATTTCCGAAAACGAGAACATATCAAATATCCAACAATAAAACAAACACGTTTCGGAACAATTTCCTTTACGACTTAGCGTGTTGATGTCAATATAGCCATAGGATGCATTTTGATTCTTCTCGTATAAAATGTACGTTTAACTATAAATTTAAAAGTTTTTAATTTTAACATAAAATTAAAATAAATTTTAAAAATATATGTGAAAACAACAGCTCATTTCTTCTGGATAGCTGCTAGTATATATACACAAAGGAGTATTTAACTAACTGTTAAATCAATATTTAACATCGGCGGTGACAAACTGCACTTTCTCGAATAATTTTTAAGTTTATATAACATAAACATAGAACGTACTTATATTCTATTAAAAAAAAAGTTGTTTTTTTTCTAACAAAAAGTGAAATAAAATCTCCATTCGGGCTGTCTACAACTTCTATTACCACTTTGATTACCGTACACAGTAGTTGCGGAACAGATCAACCTTGCCTCAGATCAACCTTAAGCAATACATTATGGAACATACTGCTAGTAGCAGTTCTCTAGCTCCTTTTTATAAAGTCTTTTGGTTTGACTGATACATCTGTTTTCTTCTGGCGCTCTCCATATGTACTCTGTCTTTATCACACAAAAGACTCTTGCTTAGTTCAAGAAATCTATAAATAATGGCAAATTTTAAGATTTTTCTCAAAGTATTAATATTAACAACGCACGATTTTGATGGTCGATATATAGCCTGATTTATGGCATTTAACGGATTGACGATTCTATTTGATATTATCTTTATAAACATTTTATTTACTACTACTCCAGTTATTATATTTTTAAAATTGTATATTTTTTATAAAATATATTTATTATTTGACACAAGTCCACTGAAAATCTAGAACACAGTTTAAACTATTTATACTTTTCAAATAATTATGAGTTATTATGAAAATCCTACTGGATATGTAAAGATTTCATTTGATTAAATATTTAATTATTCAAATTTATAAGGACCAAATGAACTTACTATCTTGATTTCTACAAACTGTGAACGACAAAGTGTATACCCCCTACATATCCCTCTTATAAACTCCCGTTGTTTCTCTTTTTTCCAATTTTAATCGTTATTGGATTGGCTCTTCTTTTGCGATAAACGGCCTTATTTTCTCTCTTCGTTCATAGTCATGCAACCCGTGTGCCTCATAATAGAATTTTTGAAAATTTTTGGACAGTTACCAGGCTTCTCTTAATGTGCTTCATTACACACATGGTAATTACCTCACCACATGGTGATCTGGTTATTCTCTTATTTAGCCATGGTAAACTAAGAGTTATTATGGGTTCTTTATTTCACTAAATATATAACAGATTACAGCAGTTGTGTTAAAAAAATATTACTCGTTTTATTATTATATATTAAATATTAGAGTCTTCTAGCTCTGGCTTTATTATACTATATATTTGATATTTGAAATAAATATAAGGATATATATAAACTTCTTGTGATGTTATTATTTTCTTTATGTCACTTGTGGTGTTGATGTTATGAAAGATTTTACCTGTGAATACTGATGGAATAAGTAATTCTGTCCAGTTAAGGAGAGTGTCTGTTTGAAGGAACATATATATTGTGTAAGCAAAATGAAAACACTGTACTATATAGTCATGATAAATAACCTTTCTGAAGAGCGTTCGCTTAAGAAACCTATCTTAGTAACTATTTATTAAATATTATTTTATGTTTATGTTTTGCAACAACATTTTGATTGGAAATTTTTTTATCGATTCCCAATAGATTTTATGACCACTGTATGTTATTTCTAAAGTTGTTGTGATGTTACAAGAGGACTCTTAGCTGAAATGTACCTTTTTGCTCGTCGTGAAAGACCCAAACCAACACATCTAAAATTGCTTCGTGCATCATTTCACATGATGAAGTTACCGAAAGGCAATGCCAGCAGCAGCAACATTTGTTGCTATTGCGTGTGGCAACTTCCCTCGTTTCATTTTTTATATACTATACCTTTTTGTTTTTGGTACAGATTTTTCCCCATATCGGTAACAAATTCTAATCTTATTGCAAAGCATCTGCACTAGTGTCTACAACAGTTTGAGTACTCGTACTTCAAACTTTAGTGATTCGATATCAATAAATAAATTTCAGCAATTTTCTTGCTACATTTTGTTCTACGAATAGCACTGGAGCAGTGATGTACCTCAGATAAGAGAACACTGAACCAAACTCGAATTTTCCTCAGTTTTTTGGCATTGCATCTCAAACTTGCAGTTACCAGTTTTGTACGCTATATCTTGATATTTGATATACATGATATATTCCGAATATAAGGGACTCCCTAACAGAGCACGCCTATGTGCTGCATATTCATATATTTTTTCCTGCTGATTTCTTCGATTGTCAATGTTGTTGGGTTTGTGCGTTGAAAAATTTTAAATTAAAGTGTCTGTCGAGTTTGCAAAAAGATATATTCGTATTTGTTGCATTTGTTGCGAATTTTATGTATTTTCGGTGTTATTTAATGTAGACTTTTTTATTCGTTATTTACTACTTATTTACATTAAATTTTGTTTTTAAATTTTGTTATAGTGTGAAGCTTTTGAACACGTCCCTTTTAAGATTTATTACTTTTAATATTGGATTTCAAGTTGAATTCAGTTATCGAAATGTCAGAGCATCTAAAAATTTTATAATGCAAGTAATTTCCTATAGTCGAACCCAATCGAAAAGAGTGATTAATTACTTAGATTACTTACAATATCACTACCTGCTTGTAAAGACTTTAGTGTTGACTTAGCGCAGCTTAAAAGAATTCAGAATTTAGCATTGCTTCTATGGTGTTAACTATTGCTTCTATAGTTGATCCTATATACTGATAACCGGCATTCATTGAACATAATAGACTTAGATCTTCAGAGCAAGGTCAGAATATTACGCATTCAAAATTTCAAGTTTCTCAGTTTCAAAGTCAAGCTAAGACAGAAGCGCTAGATTAGAACAGATTCATTATTTCATGTAAACAGCATCTTTAGCAAATCCCTGCTTAAATTAACTTCTAACTAAGAAAATCTATTATTTGGATTAAATTCAAATACCACCAATTTAGTATGGTTTATGGTTTAAAACTGTTAATAGATACTAAGAAGACAGTAGTAGGTTTTAACAGAGCGGGGCACTACAATCGTGGTGGATTTCCTGTGCTATTGGAGATGCACTTTTTGCAATATAATTTCAAAACCATATTCTTTTGAAACTAAAAATAGTATACCAGTAATGATTAATGGACAATGCTTTAAAAAAACTAATTAGCAATTTTTTTTGTTGCGAATTAGATGATTTCGACTCAGACGAAGTCATTCACATTGCTAAGTATATTGAGAAAAACAGTTCAACAACCATATAACTTTTAAATAGATTTGAACTTTCTACGAAGATTGTGCTATATAACTGCTTTAAAATTTTTTAGTTTGCATTATAGGTATTAAGGTATTGATGTACTGCAATGAGCCAAAACGGGAATGAGTCAACGATATTGTAGGAAATACTTTTCGGTTAATTGGAATTGATATTTTAATGAAACGATTCTTTAAAAACACGAGAGACTGTCACTTAAATTAGATCGAAAAAGAAATATTTATGAACTAATATATGCACTACAACTAGCCATAAGAAAACTATTATATATCTTAGAGATATTTAAAATTCCTAAGTTAATTTAAATGACAATTGAATTATGTGGCTTTTTTCTATGTTATCTTAAAATTTGGCCTTTGGTAATGAGAAGCCTGTTAGCTTCTTCGTTTACACGCTTCTGGAGAGGCGTGAAGAGTCTGAGAATGAGCTTCCGCTTCTTCTTTATTTGCTCAGCAATTGTTGCGATGTTAAGGTCATTGTGAATATTCACATTACGAATGTATCATAGGTCGTTAACAAAATTTCGCAATAGATTTTTCGAAAGCCCTTGAGTTATGTTGATGTTGCTTTGGATAGCACAATCCCAAATGGTTACTATTTGGTCTAGAGTTCCATTGTAGCAATTTCACTATTGGTCACACAAACCCCTTTAAAGCTTTGTGAACAAAGTCCAAAACTAAATCTAGAGAAGAGCGCTTAATCTGTTCTGGTGACAGAAAGTCCATATGAAATAAGTTTTTTCTGTGCTAAAGCTGGACAGTCACAAAGAATGTGTATAGTAGTTTCCTCATCTTCGAGGCATAGTCTGCATTCCTAATTAGCAGATAATTGTAGTTTATGAATGTGATATTTCAGACCATAATGTCATGTAATCAACCTTAAAATTAATTACCTTTTGAAAATAGTTCAGTAACTACTTTGCACAATTTTTAGATACCAAACAAATCACTTCTTCTCCTTCAACAAAGCATAAGTTTCACTCACTTTGCTTATTAGATTTCTTCTTTTATACTTTTATAGTTTAGAATCTCTGAATCAGTGCTTAACACCATTTTTTGAACTTCGAATTGTGAAAAAATTGCACTTCGAAGCATGCAGAATATCTCCGGTGTTATTCCTTCAATTGTGTTGCAGAAGCAACAAAAAGCATCTTAACATCAAAGTTATTGTTTTTTCCTCTTTTTTAGATACGAAAGTATTCATTTTCATCCAATTGAAATTTTTGTTCACATGTGCTCAAAGCTCAATTGTGCTGTGCGCCTTCCAATAAAATTTTCTATTGTTGGTCTTGAGTTTTGATAAGCTCCTGCTCTCCTTTATAAGACTTTTGTACCCTGTTTTCGTATTTTCTGGTCTTATTTTGAAATTTTAACCTTTTTTGAAATACAATGAAGTGCACTTTTTAACAAATGAAAAGTGGTATGTACTGCTTGTTGCTAGCAGTTGTTGGAATATCGGAACAATGTTACTGTTACTGTTTGTTCGATCCTTTGTATAGGACACGGCAACCGTGGTATCAGGCTGCAGGCAAACAAGTTCGTAATTTCTTATAAGATTCTAGTACAACTTCAGTCCTTAGCTTCAGTCGTCAGTCACTTGCCTTTAAGAAAATTGAATGATTTGTTTAGTCGATTGAGAAAATGCATGCTAATATAATTTCTTTCTCTTCTCATACCATACATGCTCTTCACATTTTATTATACAATTTTTTATTCCAATTACCAGCTGCACATACATATAAATATATATTTGTTTACACATATATTTATGTATATTTTTCATACATATGAATACTCATATATGAACTATATTAGTAAAATGAGCTTGTAAAATCATATACTCGTATGATAAGGACTTCAGCAACAATAGTTGTATAAATGTTGCCCTCAGGGAAAAGTAAAATTAAAAATGTTTTGCATGCTCCATAAAATCGGAATTGTTTGTTTTTATTCAATATTTTATTCTTCATTTTTCATTTCTATATACTTATATGCATGTATATACATATATATATAAATGTATATACTTCACTTTCTTGTATTGTGATTTCTATTCGGGACTTTCCTCCTAGAGAATCTAAGAAAAGGGCAACTGGCTTTAAATTATTTTATTGTAATGTAATTTAAATTGCATTTTTAATTAAATCAATACTTTTCGCCTGGAGGTGAACAGGACATTTTGCATGTTAATAAATTTATTTAAAATTTGAATTTTTCTACTTATGTTTATAAAGTTTGATTCAATAATTAAATTATTTGGCTTGTTAGCAACTTCAACTTTTTGGGAAGTGAATGTGTGATTTCAGTTAAAAGTTAGTTGTTTGAACATTGGTTATTGGGTTTGTGAACAAATTGGCTAAAAGCCATTTAAAATATTTTTAAAAAAAACTAATTGGAAGAATTAGTGACAATAAACTGACATAGGTATTTTTTTTAAATATTACTCTTAAAAAAATTAAGTAACAGAACCCTTAACATTAGTCTAATTTAGACAAGAGACGAACGAGTCAGCTACTTCAACTAAGGCGGAACCTACTCAGCACCACCGTATCTGTGCTAACGGGACACTGTGAAATAGGAAGCCATGCCATGAGACGGGGTGTACCCTATAAAGATTTTTGTCCAGGTTGTGGCTCTGAGAACCGTGCTCCATCTTATATGTCAGTGTCCTTCTTTAGCTAGAAAAATCTTCGGATCCCCCTTTCCCACCGATCTAACTGAGCTGTCATCCTGTAATGTTAGAGACCTGACCAAGTTTATAGAACTGTCAAGTTGGTTTTCCTTTGCCTAATGGGTGAGCGGTCATCTTTTTCGACGTTGGCTGTATACAATACTATTCTTGTGGAACTATAATGGGTAATCATTTGAGCTCAAGTGAGCTTTTTGGAAACAAGTGCGCCACTCCAACTTACCTACCTACAGATCTACCTTTAAAATATGTTAACAAATAAGGCATTTATGTAAACTCATATAGTAAAAACACTTTCAGGAAATTTAAATATATATTAAGATGGCGCTTGAGATCTGGGCGATTACGTTCATGGAAGCACATCGAAACTAATTTGCATCAAAAATCATATAGATGTCTGTTTACTGATATTTTAAAATAATCTGTGATCTGTGTCAATCAATTCTTAAGTAGACCATCAAATAGGTCAACTAAATTTAATACTTTAACAAAATTTGTTAAGAATCGGAGACGTTGTACAGATTCAGCAACTAGATAAAATCTTTAACCGTTTTGGATGATATGTATTATCACAAGCATATTAGTTCTTATAGATCTTTAGATCTGAAATTTTTTGATTATTATTTGCTCTAGTCTTCACAACATATTTTAGATGGCAAAATCTAACTTCAAATAAGTGCGTCATAACTGGATTGTATCTGTTTTTTTGCCTATAAAGATGTGTAGTTTTATATGTCTGGAATCATATTTCTGCCAGAAAAAAATCGAATGCTTTAGATCTTACATGAAGAACATATAATTCTCACCAATATTTATATACTTAGGTAAATTGTCTGTTATATTTCCTAATCAAGTGAAACTGGTTTTTGAAAACTTGATTATACAAACTGATGGGTGTCTACGGGTCTCTTCATATAATTTATTTAGTACTTTATAAGCGAATTCTTCACAGCATTCGCATTCATAATTCTCTATGAAATGCAGTAAACTATTTTCATTAAAGTTATTCAAACAAGTTTGTGCAAATGAGTGCATTGGATGGTAGGAATTAATTTGTTTGCAGTTATGAGCCGCTAAGTCCTTCAAGTAATAATGACGAGCGTCGGCTGTGTTTGGCTTTTGAACAATTAAATTAAATGTACTCCAAAGGTAAATAGACAGACGAAAATATTAAGTTGCCTTATCAATTTCGAGTAATTCAAAAAAATTATAGCAATTATGAGAAACAACAACTCTGGGGATTGCGAGTACAAAACGTTTTATTACACAATAATGGCAGACACAAAATTGTGTGTAAACTCATAAATGGGCGGACGGACGGACTTGTGCATAGTAGTTAATACAATTTATTTCTTTACCTTTGATTTAGAGAATACAATGAAATAAGTGTTCTTGAAATAGTTTTTTGTACCGCATACATTCAGTCTTTTGTTGTACATAAAAAAGATTGTTTATACATAGACCTACATTAAAAGTTCGCCATATTGCATTGACGAAGTACGATAATCAATAACCTGAGAATAAGAACCTGAGTTAAAAAGCTTTTTAACCCATTTTCAAGGAAATGCTCCAAAGTGAATATAATTTTTCGATCCAATGAATGATATAGTCTTGAAAATTGTAAACAGTTATTATTATTATTATTATCACTATTATTATTATCAAAAGTTAAAAGTATTATGTATATGTATATGTATATGTATATGTATATGTATATGTATATGTATATGTATATGTATATGTATATGTATATGTATATGTATATGTATGTGTATATGTATATGTATATGTATATGTATATGTATATGTATATGTATATGTATATGTATATGTATATGTATATGTATATGTATATGTATATTCATATGTATATTGTATATGTTATATGTATATGTATATGTATATGTATATGATATGTAGATGTATATGTATAGTATATGTAATTGTATATGTTATATGTTATTATATGGTATATGAATGATTTGTAATGTAATGTATATGTAATATGTATTGATATGTATATGTATATGTATATGTATATGTATATGTATATGTATATGTATATGTATATGTATATGTATATGTATGTGTATATGTATATGTATATGTATATGTATATGTATATGTATATGTATATGTATATGTATATGTATATGTATATGTATATGTATATGTATATTCATATGTGTTTATAATATACGTATAAAAGTTTTGTGCTTATACCTAATACCTGCATTAAAATGTAAAAGTTAAAGAGAGCTTTAATATTCATATTTTCTAATAATTTCATATGTAATATTTGAAAGATTCGTAAACACTTAAGTGGCCATGCATTATTTGTACATATAGTTTTATGGATTTATTATAAATTAATTTTTATTGCATTTAATATGGCTTTGAGTTATTTGAGTTAAGTGTTATTTTTTTTCTTTTCTATATATTTTTTTCGCAATTATTGTTAAAATTCTTCTTTCTTGTTATTAGATATTTTTCTTTAATTTAATTTGAAACAATTTACCAACAATAAAATTAAAATCGATATATCTATAAAATACGTACACAATCAATTAATAAATTATAGCATGCTCAGCACATACACAATATTTAAATAAGATTAACTATCTGCTCGAAGGAATATTTGAAAACTACTGAGTTCACAAATATAAGTGTACACATCAAAAGTACTATATTTGTTATAAATGTTTAAAAACCTATGCCACTTATTAACTTAAAAAATCAGTTTTTTAAGAGTAAAATAAAGCAAATCTCTGGCTTGCGAATGTTTTCTTCTAGAAATAAGAGTTTATAAATATCAAAGTCTTTATAATTTTATAACAAGTTATTGCGTGGGTCTTGACTAATTAAAAAATAAAAACACAAATGTTTAATCATTTCACGCTATTCTATATTTCAGTAACGAGGTTAATAAGAACACAATTATGCGAAGCATCGGGATTGACATTTATAGTCGGAATCGTCGCTATTTGACGATTCTTGTTGTTTTTATCTACTTCTGTCTTTATTTAAATTTATTTATTTTTATTGATAAGCTACTTTATCGCCTTCGGTCTGAATAACTTATATAAAAAAGTTTATTTTGTCTTGATTGTAAAAAAGGCCGAATGTCTTTTCAAATTCTTCATCAAAACAATTTCTCATGTAAACGAATATTAAAAATATTTATGAAATGTAATTCAAATGTCCATATTTGTTATCTAACGATGTATTTACAAAATTACGAGCATTGAAATAATTGAAGTATGTACGCAATGCTTATATATAAAAATAAAAACTTTAATATGCTTATTTAATAATTCTTAAAATATTTATTTGATTTATATAGTTTTTTTACAATTTGTATTTGATCGGAAAAATATAAAAACACCTGTTCTGCAATCCAATTTCGATTGAATTTGGTGTTCCTTATTTTTAACGGATTTGCAATAGTTTTATCCCGTTCCAAGTTAAATTCTGTATCGGCTGTTTTTTATGTTGAAGGTATTTGAGCCAGTGCACTTGAGCATTTTTACTCTATTTTCAAAACCCCTCTTTACGCATTGACTGGATTATTGTTTATCATTTCACCAGATTAAGCAATAATTGACCTCAGATCTGCATACCTACTCGAGGAGCCTGTAACCATTCTGAGATTTCATAACGCGGTATTGGTAAGTCAGTCAGTTTTCGCAAATAATTTCAGGGCTCTATCCTTTATGTATTTTTTGATTGGATCAATGTTGAGGTCCGTGAGGATGTCATTCGTCGTAATGTACCATGGTACTTTGAAAATTCTTCTCAGAGCCTGTCTTTGTGCAATTTCTAGCTGGCGAATAGTAGTGTTTGAGACTTTGCTAAACGCTACACATCCATATAGAAGTATATAAGAAATAAAAAATATATCAGTAAATAATATAAAAATATGATTGCTCTCGTTAGTTCTGATTTTATAAATCTAATTAGCTTTAGTCATTGTTTTAGTATTGTGCGTTCCGGCCCTCTAACATTGTAGAAAAATTGTTTAATCTTTGGACGAAACCATTCAGATGAGTACCAGTTGTCTATATTCGCCGATTTTATTAATTTGCGATGTTGGAAGCCATACCAAGCTCACACAATTCTAGCCGTAATTTCTCAATTTAGAGTTGATATAGGGTTTCAGTCAGTTTTTTTTTAGTAGGTTCTTTTAGATTAGTTTCTGCTTCGCTGTTTTAGTTTTCTCTGCATTTTAATAAATTCAATTTTAAATTACCTTTCAGAGAGAGTGTAATATACACTTACATTTTAATTTTAAGTTCTTATTTATTTTATTTATTAACTTCTTTATTATTATTTTACTCGTTCTTCTTTATCTACCCGCACGTGTTTAACTAATTTGTTCCATTTCTGCAATTTGTTTGCCTTACGACTGCTTGGATATAAATCGACAACAATTCCGATTGTTTGGAAGTCGGAGCCCCTTTAATCAGAATTAGTGCAAAACTTGGATTCGTAAATATTGGATTTCAAGCATTAAGGTTTGGATGGTTAGATTCGATTCCGATCTTAATTGGTTTGCAGAACAGATCTGAAAACATTTTTCTGAACTTTACAGATATTTAGCTTTTAAAATCAGTTTGCGTTGATCAGTTAGGATTATTACGTACAAACATAATTTATATTGTCAATATTAAGGATATGGTAAATGTAATTGTAAGATGTGATTGTTATTTTGGATGCAATATTAGATGTGTTGTGTACTCAAAATTCTGTGCATGAAATCGAAAAAAAACGGAACATGTCAGTTAAGCCGAAGTTATATTTTATTTTAAACGTGATTTCGACCAACATTTTAATTTAATTAAGTAGAATTAAAACAATATTTTATTTTTGATGATTCATATCAGAAACCAGTTCAATACAAATGGCGTTCTAGTGGAGAGACTTGTAGATTGACCACTTGTCCACTGGTCCCAGTGCACATAAAGTTCATTTTGCAACAATCTGGATATGGTTTGTGTAAATTGATAGGATCAACCACACGACAATCCGTCGTTTCAAAATGACCACAACTGAAAAAAACATTGAAAATGTATAACAATCGTTTTGTTCAATATTGAAAGTTTAGTTACCCTTGAACGAGAATTGAACCATCCTCGTTGCAGCGCATATTTTGGCAAGAAGAAGGTAAGGAATTATCGCCTCTTTGCAAAAATAAACCATTAAATATACAAATGCCAGGATGACTAATTTCTATTAATTAAATAATTTACATTAAACTTGATACTTTTATATGATCGATTTTATTTCCATATTTATCCATATTTATATTTATTTCTTTTTAGTGACACACAGTTCCACATGTGAATATATTTACTTACTTGCAGGAATCAAAAAACTGTAGCCACTGCAGGATGAGATGGCCAAAACTAGTAACATGGCGGATGTTAAATAATTCATTTTGCTGATGTGTAACGAAGCAGCTTCAAAGCACTCTACAAATTCTTTATAAGTAAATTGTTGCTTTTATACGTTTTATTCTCCCAAGTAAATCGCGGTATACATACCGTGTACATATTGTTTTACTCATGCTTTCCAATTTTATCATCGAATTGCAATTGCGTGAAGACAAGGCTGTTGTGTTCTGCAAGATAATGCCAGCATCAGTACCGGCGTTAGGGGTGGGTGAGATGGGGCGACGGCCCAGGGGCGCCAGATCGACGTAAAAAATAGTTTTCTATTAAGTCTTTTCATTTCCAATCGCACTTAAACTAAAGTTATTTAATACTTTGTGTTTATAAAAGGTACTATCTGTGATCGACAATGTCTCAACCCATGTTAACAAACTTGGCAACTTTGTCAATCGAAAACGAAATTGCACAAAACATAGGCTTTAATGCAGTAGAAAGAGAGTTTGCCGATAGAAAGGCCAGAAAAGTAATATTTTATTAGTATTTTCAAGAATATATATATCAAATATATATATGTACATTTGAAATTTTTAAGAAAGTATATCAGTATACATGAATATTATTTTTTATTGCATATAAAAATACATAATATGAGGTTCATTATGCCTTATTGTTTTAAATTTATTGTATTAGTTTTACGTAAAATAAAAAGTATTTTTATGACAAAGTATTATTTTTATAATTTCATTACTGTTCTCATTTCATACAATTAGTTTTTTTCGCTTTTTCACATGGTTTTAAATAGTAGGTAGGGGGCGCTGATAGCGCTAAAACCGGCACTGCCCAGCAGTAAAAATGCATTCTTTGCGATAAGAAATTTATTGTTCGAAAGTGATCAAAGATTAGTTCCGCGATCCATTAATAACACTCTTATATAGACTTTAGGGTATTTCATTCTTGCACTTTATTTTTGCAAGGGTTTTGAATAGAATATTTTACCGAAACAGGTGATATGTTATTATTGTATAAGATATAATTCTATAGTTCCATGGTTTGTTTTTGTAAAACTGACGCAGGTGTTTTTCATTGGCCTTGGAGGCAGTGAATTTGCATCGGCAAGAGAGAATAAATAGTGATTCTTATTCCAAATTTCACTCATCTTTGCCTTGCAATCACTTTTACAAGACGCTAGAAGCAATTCCTAATCTTCAATCTAACCTTTTTAAAATCAAGTGGACTAAAAAACCGTGTATACGTTATAAAGCGATGCAAAGCGATGGTTTTTTTTTGGGTAAAAAATGTTATTTGTTATAAATGAATAATATAAAAAATAACCGCTGATGACAGAAAATATTATGTATAAATAATTTATTTAAATATTTTATTTCGTGCAAAGAAAAAAAAAATAAAAATATGATAACTGCAGTTCATTGTACCTATAATTTGGTTACATAAATAGCCAGTGGCGCCGCCAAAATTGTCACAAGGGGTAACACATGCTAGAAATTATTTTTTTTATTAGTTTTCTTGGTTTTAACTAAATTAATTATTATTAATTTTTTTAAAGTTGTTTTTTAGAGTGGTTTTTTAAAGTTGACAACTTTAAAGTTGATCATATCATATCAACATATTTAGTAAATATTTGTTTTAAAACAAAAAAACAAAAATATATCAGCATAATAAAGTTTTTATAATCTTTTGATTACAATGTCAGAGGTTCTTGTCAGTTTCAGTTAATCTATAACTTTTGTATAATTTTTTTCCAACCCAATCAACAATTCATTTAAGAATTATTATCCTTTTTTAAAAAGAATAATATATTTGACTTAATTTGAATTATTCTAAAAATATTCTTCCCCACTTAGTCATTAAATTATAATTATAGTTAATAACTCAAAAAATAAAAAAGATTACTAATCTAGTGTTATAATATATATTATATATTAGATTATTTGCAATACATTTTTTAAATTGCCAAACCGAAGACTATACCTGGAAGTCACCAGTCGATACAGCACACAGGGTCATTCGTAACCAAATTAACTTTATAACAATAGCTGGAAGACATAAGAACTCAATAAAATTCGCAAAAACATTCTCCGGTGCAAATGTTCGATCTGATCACAACGTGCTAGCTGTTAAAAAGCAACATTAAATTCAAAGCGACGATCTCAGCTCAACTGAGGAGTAAACTCAATGTACAGAAATTAAGAAGCCCAGCTTTGAGGATGCGAGCTGCAAATGAAATTGAAATCAGGTTATCAAGTTTGCAACATGTGGACATGCTCATTGAGGAAATATCTATGACAATTAAAAACACAATAATCGAAGTAGCAAACAATGAAGTGGGCGTGTTCAGATCTAGAAGGAAATAAGTTTGGATGACAGATGAAAAAGGTCGAAAAAGGTCGGTATAAAAATAAAGATACTCGGAAATAGAAGGTTATACACAGATCTATACGTGTTTTTATTAGAAAAGCAAAAGAAGATTTTCGCAAAAATGAAAGTGAGGAGATAGAGGGGTATTAAAAAATTAGAAGTATGACGACATCTAATAGAAGAAAGAGAAGCATACATATGAATAACGAAGGTAAATACATAACAGAAAAAGACGAAACATATCACATGTGGAAAAGTTATATCTAAACTCTATTTGCGAGCAACCGATCATCTGTGACACCCGATCTAAGAGGTGATTCAGATCCACAAATAACCTTGGATGAATTTCAAAACGTAATTGATGGTGCAAAAATAGGAAAAACGGTGGGTTCTGACCAAATACCAACAGAATTGGTAAAGTTATTCAAAGATAATGGCGTACGTAATTTAACAAGATTTTTTAATAAAATTTATAATAGATAATCGTCAGATACCAAACGATTGGCTCTAATCTGTGTTTATTACGATTCCAAAGGAAGGTACACCAAAAATATGTACAGATTTTAGAACAGTCAGCTTAATGAGTCATGTGTTAAAGATATTCCTTCGAATTATACATAATAGAATTTATCCGAAACCCGAGGAACAAATGAGTGATACTTAGTTTGGTTTTAGAGTTACTTCACGCAAGAAGTAGAAATAAAGCGCGGGGTTCGCCAACGGTGCATTCTGTCATCATTACTGTTCAATATATACTCGGAAAACATTTTCAAAGAAGCACTACACGACGTGATAGATGGAATTATGGTTAATGGGGAACCCATACACAATTTACAGTGCTTATAGTGATAAATTGCTTACAGAACCATTTAGATATTGTTGCATTGTAGTGCAGAGAATACAGCGCTAAAATTAAATTGCAGTAAAATCCATTATATGGTGGTGAGCAAATGACCTATTTCTGGAGGAAGACTGGCAGTATTTAGCTTAGCCATGAAAAGAACTGAGGAGTACAACTACTTGACGCATATTGCTCAAGGAAAGTATATACAAACAACATAATTAAATAATAATTTTGTCCACATGATAGATATGATAGAATGATAGATATTATGGGCTATGTTTTGTATAATGTTATGGTATATGTTGTAATTTACGGTATTTTGAATGTGGTGAACTTTTAGGTTGATATTGATAATTGTGTTCTATGGTGGGGATTAATATATTAACAATAAAAATAAATGAAATCCGCATATAGCAATAAATTCTCAGCGTTAGGTGAAATTACTAAGATGGTGCCTCACAGCCTTAATTTTTTTAAATATTAGATTTTAATATTTAGATCTTTTGTCAATGTTTAGGGTTAAGCTAACTCGGTAATCCCTTAGATAAAAAAATTAAATTCATTGTAGAATTA
>NC_051848.1:7967007-8018125 GCF_002237135.1 Teleopsis dalmanni
ATGTATATGTATATGTATATGTATATGTATATGTATATGTATATGTATATGTATATGTATATGTATATGTATATGTATGTGTATATGTATATGTATATGTATATGTATATGTATATGTATATGTATATGTATATGTATATGTATATGTATATGTATATGTATATGTAATGTAATGTATATGTAAATGTATATGTAATATGTTATATGTATATGTTATAATGTATATGATACGTATATATATGTTATGTTATATTATATTTATATTGGTATATGTAAATGTATATGTATAATGTAATTATATGTTATATGTATAATGTATATGTATTATTGTTTGTATATGTAAATGTATATGTATAATGTATATTATATGTATATTATATGTATATGTATTGTATATATGTTATATGTATATGTATATGTATAATTATGTATATGTTAATAATGTAATTTATGTATATTTATATGTATATGTATATGTATAATGTATATTGTATATGATATGTATAATGTATATGTATATGTAATATGTATATGTAATGTTATTAATGTATATGTATATGTATATGTTTATATGTATAGTATATGTATGTATATATGTATATGTAAATATTAATATGTATATGTAATATGATATGTAATATGTATTGTTAATGTATATGTATATGTAATGTAATGTATGTATGTATATGTATATGTATATGTAATATGTATATGTATATGTATTGTAATATTATATGTAAATATGTATATGATATGTATATGTATATGTAATATTGGTTTATATGTATATGTTATATTATAGTGTTATGTATATGTATAATGTATTGTATAATGTATATGTATATGTAATATGTATGTAAATGTAATGTATAATGTATATGTATTGGGTATATATATGTATAGTATATGTATATGTATATGTATATGTATATGTATATGTATATAGGTATTTGTCATTAACTTTCAATAATTTAATCGTAAAATAAAGCAGTCATAGGAAATGGTAGCAATTATTGCAAAAGCGAAATATCCTATCCCAGAATTTATACGGTATGGCTACGAATATTTGAAAGGAACAAGCACAGAAACTGTGTCGAAGCAATCCAGCAAAGGTAAAGCGAAAAAAGAAAAAATGTACTAAAAACTTCAAAAGATCCCCAGAGAAGTGTTTGCTGTGCTAGAATCATTTGCTTCTATAGGATTTTTCTATGCGATTTTTTCTATCCAATTTTTGCTACTATTTTTTTTGTCTATTTTTTTCTTTTTTTTTGTGCTTTAACTTAGGTTTCTTTTGTTTGCTGCAAATAAAAGCAATAGCTTGAAAAGCAAGTAAAAGACAAACATTATTACCAAAAACCCGGCAACTTGCACAGTCTGAAATACAACGAAAATATTTAAAACAAAATAACAAAAAAAGGAAAATTCCTAAAATAAATAATAACAAAAGTTGACAACTTGAAACACGCCCCCTAGTCAAGATGGGAAAATACGACAAAATACAACAAAAACAAAAAAGATATAATTCAAAAAATCAAAACAAAAAATCGGAAACAAAAGCAAATGGAAAAGGCGGCAGAAAGCGAACTCCCTGACATCTTTTACCACCAATATACATTACAGGCACCAATGCTAATCCTCAATGGCCTAATGTTCAAATGATGGAAAATTAAGCCGGCAGCACTTATACCAAAAACTTTAAATGACGCTTGGCGTGCGATAAGCGCGTACACATTTACCAAATACGTCGCATTTCCTCTCCCCACTCTGCCATATTCCTGCTGCCATCAGGAAAGCCATTCGAACTGACAAGTTAGAAGGAAGTTATTGAGGCGCAAACTTTGCTTGTTCATCGGATGGCAATTATTGTGTAATGAGTGGTGGCAACACCAACACCAACACCAACGCCAACACCAACACCAACAACAATACTCTCGAGCCGTAGTCGTAAACGTATTCACAAGAGTACTCGCACTCGTAGTCATAGAAGCGACATTCGTACTAGAATCTAGATGGAACAACATTTCTACAGTATCAGCTGCATGTGTACGATTGCTGATGATTCTGATTAAACATTGGAGTAGCGCTTCCAGTACTGGTTGTAGGTTGTACACATACATGTTCTGAGGTAGTACTGGTTATGGATGAAGGAGACCACGCAGTTGAGGCGAAAAGTACTGGAAAAAATATGAGCACAGCACCAACAGCTCAGCTCCTCCATTCAGTATCTTTGCCCAAATAGCGACACTTGATAAAATTTTTCTAATTGTCAGTTTCGTAAAATGACAACCGAAGAAGAAAAACGGCAAAAAAATTATGTTTTATCTACAAAAAAGTTAAATATTTTTTTATTACCGTTGTTGTATTTGTATCTTTTTTTGTTTTGTTATTGTATTGCCTACTTTATTACTTTATTTGTTACTAAATTATCTAAGCGAAAACTTGAAGTAGAAAACGATTTCAAAAATGTTATGAATTGATTAGGTTTTAAATGAATTTATAATTTTATCTACATAACATATTTCTTGCACGGACATTTTCAATGATTTCAATGAAGAATGATTTTAGATATAATATTAATTTAAATATTTACTTATTTTATAAGTCACTAAAACACAAATAATACACAAAGTCGCTTAATGTATTTTTGTTACTGTAGTAGTACTGTAGTATTGCAGCTGTAACATAACTAATTTTCAGATATGACCCAATGACGTCCTTAGTGAAGGTTGCCCAGCTACACATAGGATTTCTCCCGATCTTTGCGTTGAGTGATTTTTTCGAAATATTTAGTTAATAATGAACACAAATCGACTAAGACCTTTAAAATACTAATAAGGTTCAGAATATGTTCTTAATCTAGTTTTCATTGTGTCTAAATATGAGAAAGTGATAAATTGGAAAAATGCTTTGGAATAAAATTGAATAATATTGCACCTTTCTTGGTCAAAATATAGAACAGCTTCGATGTTTAAGTAGAGTTGAAAGTGCTTTTTCGAGATTTTTGAAACTTCTTCTTGCAGTTACTCACAATATATTTATAATCACAGTTATTATAATTTTATTTATTAAAAATTGTTTTTACCAGGCCTGAACCTCTGGCATCCCTTCACTAGTTCAAAAAATTGGTTATCTATTTACACATTCTTATTGCCGTTTGTTTTCTTTGATGATAGAGTAGGGTGGAGATTTGTTTGGCTCTCACGTATTTCTAGTCTTAGTTTTGGGACTATTTTTTTTTTCTAAAGAAGTAGAAAGCTATTTTCTTACCTATTTGAAATTTCAGTAGCTTGGTTCTAACTGA
The DNA here is from genome assembly GCF_002237135.1 of Teleopsis dalmanni. Taxonomy (NCBI): domain Eukaryota; kingdom Metazoa; phylum Arthropoda; class Insecta; order Diptera; family Diopsidae; genus Teleopsis; species Teleopsis dalmanni. The sequence goes on from NC_051848.1 coordinate 7,970,309, forward strand.
GTTATAGTTTTGTAATTCTTAACAGTAATATAATATTAGTAATTTCACATCAGAGTTAGGTAGTACCAAATTGGAGCTTGCACTTTTTTCTGCTGATGCGTTCATAGGTATTAAGTTTTCATAAATATACTTTTGAATTTATGAAATTTATGAAATTTTTCCTTTTAGACACAAACGAATATCGCTAAAACTTGAATAAGAAATAAACTAAAAATTATTATAAAAAATAAATCCTGTTTCAAATTGCATATATGAAATAAAATTTTCGTAGTATGAATGAAGCGAAATTCTAAAATTCTTGATGCGACTTGAGTGCTGAGGGGTACTTAAATTGGGTATAAAATTTTAAGCTTAACTTCTTTCATTTCGCAATGCAATTCAATGTAATTCATGTACTCAATATATATTTATATCTATACATATATAAATGTGTTATTTGGTATTACACAAAAACTTCAAGTAATTTTACTGTACTTAATCAACTTACTCGTACCTACGTATGTGAATGTGTTCACATCTGAACTGAAATTTTTTTTATGGCAAATAAAATACAACTAAACTGTAACATTTACTTTCGAGTACGAGCACACCATCAACCATCAAACCATCGAACCATCAACCATCAAACCATCAGCTAGCTAGCTACCAATGTTGCACATAAATAATGAATAAATTCCTTGGTAAGCTAAATGGTTGCCTTAAATTAAATTCTAATGAAGCAAACTGAGGCAGCAGATAGTAAAAATGGCATTAAAGAGGTTCTTTGAATGCAGTAGCAATAAGCCAGAGCATCATACTTCAAACAGCAGAGCATGCAGATCATATGAAGGCAAGCAATCATACCAACCAGCACATTCTATTATCCATGTGGATGGTTATAGGTACGTAGTACGTACCATACCTAAAGCAGCAGTTACTGTGCCATTAAACGATTCCACTAATTCGATGGATATTGAAAGCGTTTCACACAAAGAAAAAAAGATAGGAAAAAAAAGAAATTTAAGCAAAATGACATCAAAATGACATTTGGAAAATGTAGCCTGAAACATTTGGGAAAGGGTTAGTGTAAGCATTTTTCTCGGCTTGGTTAACGAACAAAATTAAAGTATAAAAAAGCCAGCCACATAACTAACTGCACGTTTGCATAAAGCTGCAATTTTATTTTATTTATAAATTTGTGTATGTGAAGAAAGTGAAAAGTATCCCTATTTTTTATATCCGAATTTCTTTTTTGTGTAAAAATTGATTTGGTCTGACTGCACATCATCAATGCAACATCAATTTTATTGACTTTTCTCGTCGTTACACTCGATTGAGTGCACAATTTCATTAAGCCCGTTGCCCTCAAGTTAAATGCAACACCACCAATCTACACCAATTCAACAAATCTTCAACATTACCAATATACCAATAACCTCGACTCCAACTCCAACTCCAACTCCATTTCCAAATACGTACAGCAACTGTATAACTTCTACTGCTACTCGTTCCACGCCAGAGCGGAGCAACATAACAGCAACATTCGGCACTTCGGAATAGCACACAATTCCATTTCATACTTGCACCCTTGTGACAATCCCGAACAGCATCATTGCCACTGACAGACAAGAAATGCAAAAACAAATCTGCCATCTATCAGCAAGCTCCATACTGTTTTAGTGGGAATATCATCCAAGGAATCGCATATCTTCATCGAAATCAATTGGAATTGTGCACTAAAGTTTTAATGTTGCCATTTTCTCCTTTTCTGTTTTTTGTTTAATCTTTTTTCGGAAAGTTTTTCTCACATTGTTGGATTCATTCTGGGAGTTTTGTGTGCATTTGGTGTCGTTTTGGTGGAACGTTTGCGTTCAATTCATTCGTTGCGGTTTCAGCTTAACGTTGATTCTACGCAGTGAAAAAAAATATTCAAGTCCTTTTTAAACATGAAAATATTTAGCTTAATTCTCTGAATCGCTTTATAGTTATCTTTATTTGAATTAGTTAATTTTTATTGGGTTTGTATTGCATTTGATAATCACAACATTATTTGTTCATTGCCCCCAAGCACACAACTCAGTTTGGTTCAGATTAAAAAATGCACCTAAAATCGCATACAAATTGTATTGAGAGTTAAGGATTGTTTGAATGAACATAATTGGTATTTTAAATTCTTGATTATTGATTATAGAATAAAATAGAAAAAATAAACTTCAATTGCACATCTATTTACGATGCGTCCCCCAACAAAATTATTTGAATCGTATACCATGCTTTCCCAACCTGACCAACAATCTATATGAACAATCCTTTTTGAAATCAATTAACATATAATATATTTAACTTAATCCAAATTAATCCAAAACATGTTTTTTCTCATTTAAAACATAACAGAATGACTAGAACAGCTCTTAAGACCGTTGCTTCGCATAGTCTAGAATTAGCTATTAATATAGTTGATATTTCAATAAATGAAAATGATGTATTTTTTCATTATTATTATATTATATATAAATAAATTTATGTTTTTATGGTTTACGCTACTTAATTATTAGTTAGATTAGTTAGAGTGAAATAATAACTAAAATCATGCTTTGAATGTGTTGTTTTCTGGAAGTGGTAGTTAGCTCATGATTATGTTAGTAGTTAAGATCAGTTTTTTCGCCTCTAAAATAGCCCATCGTGTACTATGCAGCTATGCCGATACCTGTTCCGAAGCTATATAGTAGTAGGTTCAATAGGTTCAGGCTACATATATATATATATAGCCTTGAAATTTTTCTTTTAAATAGACAATAGTGTTAGAAAGTTTTTTCTGGCAATAAGTAACTCCAGCTTCACATGTCATCCTCCCAATATTTAGTAAAAACTCAATCGTACTAAAAAAAAAAATTATACCAGCCTCTTGTAGGCGTCGTCTTAAATGTGCAGTTCTTAAAATATAAATATCCAATACTATATAATACTATTTTTCAGTAAAAACTCATTTATACAAGAGCAAAAATAATAACTTCTTCTTAAAGACAATGGCCTTAACGTATTTATCACAATTTATGAGTCCCTACTATGTTAACTGATTGCAGAAGTAAAAAAAAGATTTTCATCAATGGATCATTACGAAAATTCCTTAAAAAGTGTGTTCCAGAACACACATTTTCTATAACTTATTCCAATTAAAGCTATATTATACGAATGGTGCACATAACATTTGCTTCCAGAAATGAAGTGGTTATTGAACTATCTACATAGACTAACGTCTTTTAATACTTCTACAAAATATGTTTTACCGGCGTTAAGTATTACGATTAGGACGACTACGCCGTAGTATCATTATTCAACACAATAATGTCATCGAACACTTGCTTGTTAATTTCACCGATTATATTACATATTTCACAGTCCTGTTTTGAAAGCAACTACTAACCGTTATTAGTACTCCTATGTTCGACCAGGCATGGTAAGATTAATTTTTGCTCGTGACACTGCTCTGGGAGCTATTGATGGTGACATTCCAATTTATTTTTATTTAAGACAATGTGCATTATTGAATTGGCCAAATAGAATCACATTGACTTTAAATTTCAGCAACGTTTAGTTAATTTATTGTATCTGGCAATAAAGGGTAAATAACCCTTTACCCATCGGGAAAAGGTAAATAATAATAAAATGTAGGAAGAGAAATTTGTTTTTAATTAATTGAAATACTATTCATCTTTAAGTTCAACAGTCTGTATATAGCTTCGGTTTGAAAGTGCTTGAATTAGTAGTCGGAACTGGTCGATAGGAAGTGATTAAAACACAGGCTCGAGTGCTTAACACACAAAGCAAGTCTTGGAAATATCGAGTCTTTTTTTTGTTAATTTTGTAAAGCAAAGCAAAAAAAACGCATTAATCACAGCTATATATATATACAATTAATTGTAATTTTTGTTGATATCGGTGCTTTGATGTTAATGTTATTATGAAAGTCAATTCAAATATGTTTTCTTTTTTTAATTAAAGAGGATATGGAAATAAAAATTCCATGTAGCCACTTGACGTACCTCTTCGTAAGCCTTTTTTTCTGAACATTTGTTCTGGTTATATACTAATAGATAAAAAATTCATAAATGTTGCTTATAGGTAGGTGTTTTCTTCATAATATCACATATATTAAAATATTCAACATTGCACTTCAAGCTCTGAGATGGAATCCTCAAGGCAGTCGTCGACCTGGAGCGCCGGCTAAAAGTTGGAGAAGAACAATTGAAGAAGAACTAAGAGAAGCGAACTACTCCTGGAGTGACATATGTCGTGAATCAAATAACCAAATACGATATAAAAAAGATGGTAGAGGCGCTATGCTCTACTGGGAAATAAGGATATGAGAGAGAGAGAGAGAGAGAGAGAGGGGGAGAGAGATCTCTCTCTTAGAAATATTTCTATACTTTTTTCATTAAGACTGAGGTACATTTTGTACAAATTAATACATTTAATATTTTTGAATACACATACCTAGATATTTTATATATGACTTTTGTTTGTATTATTCCTATTAAATTGAACTATTAAAAATAACTTAATTCAGAAGATGTAATAAATTTTAATTAAACTTATAAATTTAAAGCGTTGTTGATTTAAATTTAATGATGGAATTTTTTATGTACACATATTCAGAATTTCATTTAATAAATTTTTTTATATCACATATTTTAACAAATAATGTGTTGTAATTAATCGTTGAAAAAATAAACAATGCAAAAGGAAAACAGCAAAAGTTGTGTAAAAAACCCATTCAAACGCAATTAATAAAAGTGTTATTCACAAAAATAAATAAAAACAGAAATCAGCGTACGCCCACGAAGCGCAGGGCAGAGCTAAATGCGAAATAAAATGCCGCAGTAGCGTCCGTTTTTCATCTGGAAAGGGATATAGTTCTCAAAGGCAAAGTTCAATGTGTGATAAGCATTGATTGTGTTGTGTTTGCGACTTGCCGGACACGCTCATTTGATCATGAGTTATAGTAAAGTCAGCTATATTTAGAAATATTTACGTCTTCGCTATTTGCCCATATCGTTTATATTTCCAGATATCGGGGTCTAGAGTTGTAAACTTTTTATATTGAGTATATCAACAACAACCATATTGAGCACAAAATAAGAGGTAAATTCCCTACCTGAAACCTATATAGCTTAGTGAAAAAAGTTGGGCAGAAATAATCGCTATAATACTAATAATCTGTTTTCAAAATAGGCATACCTGGGAAATCAGAACCGTTTTTAAAGTGAAGTAAACATAATTTCTTTTGTACGAAAATTTATAACGTCTATTTGAGGCTGCTATGCCGAGAATTACCGACATTGACAACAGTTTTCTTTTGTTGTCTATAACTGAGCTAAAGTCCGAAAGGGAGAATTTCTACGCGCTACTTCGCTATAAAAGCTCTGCTCTGTTGGTTTTAAGTGCAATCAGTTTTTCGTTCTGAAGGTACTCGTCAAAATTGAAGGGGACTTCCACTATTTTATTTATATTAAAGTTTCATTCAACTTTGAAATGATGGGATGTTTGAGTTTTTGATTGATTTGTGAGACTTCAAACTGCATAGCAACAACAACATGTGCTTCTATACCAATGGAGTAAGTCAAGAAGAATTGAGAGAAGGAATATATAACAATTATCAAAGTCTGGAGAGCTTCTTTTATAGATAAAAATACTTATACCTCGATGTGACAGCAAAAAAAAAAGCGTAAAACCTTGCATTTAAATAAAATTAATTTTTATTTATAAATCACGTGATTTTTATTGTTTCATTAATGAGGCTTTTCTATAGCTTTGGACAAAAAAAAAATTTATTTGATATTAGACATAATAGTTACTATTACTTTCATTATTAACTACAAATAAAACATTCAATCGATTCAATAAAACCAACACGATTTAAAATCTGATTTAATCATATATTTTATTTTGTTTTTATTTTTTAATTAAATATTAAAAATCCAAATATTATTGAAACAATTTCTATTTTCGGGAAAATACATTATCGGCCCTTATATGTCCTCTTGTACTCTGTCTTACCTAATGAATGGAGTTTCGATATTATGGGGTCTCATTAATCCCTGAAATACTTTTAATCCTAAAACGTGATTTAAGACAATAATTATTTAAAAAATTTCTTCCATTTATATTGTCAACGGCTTAGTTTGTTTTTTGACTTCTTCGTGAAGGCTTTTTTATTCAATAAATAAATAATTGTTTTAGTCACATATATTTTTTTTAGATTAAAGCATGCTTGTTTTATATTTAAATGACAATTATGTGGATGAAATAGAAAAAATTTATAAATTATTTTCTTTCTTATTTTTTATCAACTGAGAGAAACTCAATTTACAGGGGAACTCGTTTAGGTAAGTACCACTTAAAGAAAAAGTTAATAATGATGTATTTATATGGATGTATGTATATATACTTTATTCCTATATATAATATAAAGTATATTTTTCTCTGATTAAAAAATTGTCGTTATTTATCGTGATACAAGGTATAAAGAAGATTTTTGTTATAAAAATATCAATATTTCTAACAACTCGGATAGATGTTATGCTATCTCAGCTGGTTTTGATGTTTTTTTAATTAGTTTTGTTCATGTTTTTATTTTTGTTATTTTTTTCTGTTGTTATGATATTTTGGGTTGGCTCTCTTTGTGCAGTATCTCTTAATTGCACGATCTCAGACTGCGTCTCTTGGAAGGTGGAAACCTTCCATATATTCATACTCTTCTATTTTCTTGGTAGCTTACCTTATCCTCTCTTTATCTTTTTCATCAGCAAACTTCTCCCACCATCACATTATATGGTTATACCAGCGAAGATAAGAATCTTCCAGATTTAAATCTATATGCCTCTTAGAATAGTTGCTACATGTGAGACTTGGGGCTTCAATTTGATTTTCTGCCTGCAATGAAAAATGAGAGATCCGTAAGTGCATTGAAAAAGCATATTTTTTGTATTAAATCTTGGACGTTCCATAACAATCCCTTAACTAATCAGAATTTTTATATTATTTTTACTGATAACAAGGGCAATAGATGCTATAGATGCTGCATTCTTACATTGTTTATAAGAGAAATATTTTCATACGGCAGTGCCCCAGTTGGGTGCACCTCTGGCTTTGATGCCCAACAAAAACAATAGACTTGGTGATGCCAATTAAATTCGTAACTTGTGCGTTATTAATACTTCGTTTCATATTTTAAAATAATTTTAATACGTTCTTTTTTCTGCACGAGCAAAATATATTGTTCGTACTGCTTTTTTTGCTGTAAATTTGCATAAAAAATGAACCTCAAACGCGCTGTCGGACGTGAAATCCTTTTCTCCTGTACTATTTTTTCACATTGTGTTTTATTTTGTGTTAATTAATTCGTCGATAAGTTATCATGTGACAATTTTGTTCGCGTTAGTACGTACTCGTACTTACACAGGCGAGTAGTGAGTCCTTCTATGTCCTCTGAGCACTCAGTGCGGTCGTGGGGCGTCAAGTTTCAGTGCATTTAGTCTGCTGACGAGGGAAGCAGTTTATTTCAAATATTTTTTAGGGCTATATAAACTGTATATAATTGGACTTATCCAAAATTAAAAAAAAACATGAAGCCATGATTAATTAATATTCCTAGCTAGCAGACTTAAAATGCTTAATCGGTTAATTTTATTGAAATGTGAAATGAAATCGTACTGAACTGATAATGGCATGGAAAATAATCGTAAAGATGGAAATAAGCGGTATAGTTCAAAAATGTAAACTTTTTGTGTTTTACATTTATTTAATAGAATTGTTTAAAATGTAATTCAAAAATAAAAATGTACGGTCAATAAGGTATGCGTCAGGATCATTAATTTTGCTTTTCACAAAATATATACTTAACACTTAATTCAATTATCGAGACCTCATCTAGAGTATTCTTCCATTTTTGGTTGCCTTTAGTGGTGTAGCCATGTTTGGCCAGACTTTTGAAGTGATTTTCTAGACATCGAAAACAGACTCCTGCTCATTTGTGCGCTTTGAAGCGGCTTGCTTTGTCGAATTATCTGCGAGTTCATTGCTATGAAAACCAATGTGCACGAGTTAGACATTCACTGTCTCCCAAACGAGTGTAGACATTGTCCAGGTCAAAGTATTAACGACTGCTTGAGGATGTGGCATAAGTGTTACGAGGGTCACTATTTATGTTTTGAGCCTTGGCAACATTGATTGTCGTCAGGTGTCATCTCTGACGTTTTCACACGAAAGTTTGACATTATTAAACCTCACCTATGTTAGACTTTTTGTGTTATTTACAGTGATTTGTAAATAGAGTGTTCTCGAAAAAGTAGAATTAACGCGGGAAAATTTTCGTGCGATGATTTATCACTTCTTTCGACGTGGATTAAAGTGCAGTGATCAACTTATTTCCACATTGGCGATGCAGTAAAATATCCATCCTTTGGCACTCTGAAATACTGGAACAATGCGACCTCAGTGAAATTCGTGAAGGTCCACCAAAATCAGTTGTCAAAAATCAGCACTTCCACTCGGGGCATATATTGCCCATTGAATTTATATATTGTTATATTACTTATTATTATATATTTATCACTATATTAAGATTATGAATTTCGACTGAATTTAACTATACGAAAAGGTTTCAAAGAATTTAGTTATCATTGACATTTTCAAATAAATTTGTTCGATAAATTAAATCAAATATACAAACAGAAATTTTTATTTTTGTCAGTTTGCGTTTACAGATTTTGTAGATAGGATCAATTGATTAGTATATTTTATAAAATCAATTGAAAGTACGATTTTCGATATTTTTCTATAATGGCTTTACCACTCAAACCACAAATTACTAAAATTTTGGAACAAGACGTTTGTAAGTTGACACATCTTTGTATGTGGAAAAAATTCGCATCTGGATCGACTGATAATAATATGATTGTAAGTAGAACCATACATAAGATTATTGCAAAATTTTATAATTATTTTTTCGAATAAATAATTAGAAAGGGTTAGTTTTGGGTGTATATACTGGCGAAGGTGAGCAGGAACCTAAGTTAAGTGTTACTGCCGAGAAGTTTAATGATCGGGTCAATGGTAAAATTGTACAGCTAGTGCGAGAGTAAGTAAAATATTGGCTATATAAAAAATTTTATACATATATATATATAAATATATATATAATGACACGTACCATTTCTGTATATTTGCAAAGATGGAACATAACGGGTGATGTAGGTAAAGGAAAAGTGTTTAATAATATAGATCCAGAATTTAGATCTATTGCAGTCGTTGGTGTAGGTGAACAAAACGTTGGCTTTAATGAAATGGAAATAATTGACGAGGGGATGGTGAGTAACAGTGATATCTTTAAAAATCGACACAAAAGTATTTTTTTATTGTAAAAAAAAAAATTTATCAATTTGACAATATTTTTTGACATAAATATCAATTTTCGAAGAAAAAGATTTTAATTTAGCTTGTAACTAATTCTTACGTACTAAAATTCATTTTATTAGCTCAGACAAATTAGCTCAGGAATTTTTTTAGAAATTAAAGTGAGTCCATCCAATATCTATCATTGTTTTTTACAAATTTTATTTTGGACAAAAATTTTTCTAGTACTTTGCAGTACAAAAAATCAGTCAAATATAGGCGTTTCAATTTCCCACGGTGCATTTCAGTGAATATAATTTTTCTTATATTGCACTTCAAAATTTCTTTATAAACTCGTACCTATTTGATAGCCTGATAGCCGGTTGTCTTTGGCTAAATAAAAAACAAAAACAGGGAAAGAAGAATGTGGGTTCGAGTGATGTTAAAATAATAATTGATGTTTTCTGGAACAACAATTTACATAAATTTCGACTTTGACACCACAATAAACGTAAGCCTAGCAAATGTAGATGTCAACTTGTACTACGAGGACAGCAAATTTTATAAGTATGGACATTAAAGTGTAGTACAAATAGTGCTCCGTAGTATCTGTAGTAAGAAAAATCCGTGTTTCTCTAGGCTATTATACACCATATAATAGTTTGTCATTATAAAACGTGGAGTAACTTGTTTGAAAAACTTTTTTAGGAAAACGTTCGTATAGCAGCTGGTGTAGGTGCACGTAGCTTACAATATCAAGGATGCTCTCATATATACATTGACGACCTTGAATATCCTGAACAAGCAGCGGAAGGGGCTTCATTGGCTATTTACCGCTATAATGAATATAAGTTGGAAAAACATCGCACACTTTCGCCACTTCTACACCTATACGACTCATCAGATGTCGATGCATGGACTCGTGGTTTATTTAAGGCAGAAGCACAGAACTTGGCTCGCCGCCTTACCGACACACCAGCAAATCGAATGACGCCAATGCACTTTGCACAGTCGGCTGTCGACGCCCTCTGCCCCTGCGGTGTGACAGTCGATGTGCAAAGCATGGAATGGATCGAGCTGCAGCGCCTTAACTCATTTTTAATGATAGCGAAGGGCTCCTGCGAACCACCAGTCTTGTTAGAAATCAATTATTGCGGCACATCACCAGAGGATAAGCCCATACTGTTGTTTGGTAAAGGCATTACATTTAATAGGTAATAGCATAATAAAGTGGTATTGTATTATTTTTATTCAAAATTTATGTATTCTGAACTTTAGTGGTGGTCTTTGCCTACGTAGTAGACGTGGTATGGCTGAGTACAGAGGTTCGATGGCCGGTGCAGCAGTTGTTGTAGCTACCATCCGAGCCGCAGCAGCCCTGTCTCTTCCCATCAACGTTACGGGTGTTATACCACTTTGTGAAAATACACCATCCGGTATGGCAGCCAAACCTGGTGATGTCGTCGCATTACTGAATAGGAAAACATTATCTATGCGCGTACGTAATATTTAAAAAGAACATATCTTAATTAAACTATTAAATAACTTAACTATGGTTGTAACAAATAGGATGCTGACAAGGCTGGTGTTGTTGTTATGGCGGATCCAATTCTTTACGCGCAGGCTGCTTATAAGCCACGTCTAGTTGTTGATATAGCCACTTTAAGTAAGGGAGTGGGGCAGGCTTTAGGTGGCTCAGCAACTGGGCTGTTCACTAATTCTAATTTCATCTGGAAGCAGTTCCAAAAAGCTGGAACTATAACAGGTGACAGAATGTGGCGTTTGCCGTTGTGGAACTATTTCAAGAAGCTTGTGACAAGTATATTTAAAAGGTTATATGATATTTATAGATCTCTACTAAAACGTATATTTTTCAGATAACAAGAGCTTCGATGTGAGCAACGATGGAACAGGCCCGGCTTCTGCCTGTCTTGCAGCTGCTATATTGCATGTAAGCGTTTTTTAATATTATTTTCATTCTTTCGCAAATTTTTTATTTATTATCTACTTTTATACCCCAAATATTTATACTATTGTGTTTATCGTTATATAGGAATTCGTGCCTTGTCTTGATTGGGTGCATCTTGACATACGTGGTGTGGGAATGCTCACAAAGTTTGGAACTATGCCCTACTTGTTGAAGGACAGAATGACTGGACGTCCCACTAGGACAGTTATACAATTTCTGTTTCAGATGGCCTGTCCTGATACAAAAAAGTGAAACCCTTTACAAGCAACCACACACAATTAATAAAAATTCTCCCTGTCGACACAACTGTTTTTAATGGAAAATCGTCGCAGGGCAGTAAACATCCGTATGATGTTTCAAACATGGGCAAAGAAACCTTCAAAACTTTCAAAAATCTTCAAATACGGACAAAAAAATTTTTCGTTATGAATCAAATTGTAAATATTCTAATTATAGAAATACTCTGTATGCATAATGTTTATTGGATCCTCTAAAGAATGTAGTCGACCTTCACAAAGATGAAGATGATTTTAGAAAAAAAATTTCCTGTTAATTTGGAGTAATTGAAAATAAAGTATACAGAGTTTATCGAAGCAAAATTAGGAAATGAGAAGGCCCTAAGAGCTTTTAGGAACTCCTTAATATATATTAAAAATGACGAGGACAAAAGAACAACATGGGCTAAACTTTTAAAAATTTTTGAATTGGAAATCATTTTATAATGATATATTATATATATATATACAGAATTATTTATTATGTGCTGAACTGGAAAACATATTTGATGTATACTTAAATTCGTCGTTACTAAGACGAGAAGCCAAACAAAATAAAAAACAGTGCATCAAATAAACAAACGGTTTTCAATTTTGGAGGAAATTTTTTTCGCCTTTGTCAAATTAGGTAATGACATTATTTGTCATGCATGTCCATAATAGAAAGACACTCATAGTGCAACTCATTGAAATTTTATGCAAAAAACAGTGGTGAAGTGTCTTACCTCATGGGTTTTTCGCAGTACTCTGTATTCGCATGCGAAACAAAATTAATGCTACTTCAAAGGTAAACATGGAGACTAACTGAGTAGTCCATACAACCTTATCAACAGAGTTAAGATAAGTTATATTTTCAGTGTACTAAATAATTAAGTTCTCATAATTTTATAGTGCAATAGATTATTTAGTTCAATATCGCTGAGGAACATAACCTGACTAATTTGATTAGGCAGTTCCGTTCAGTAGTTCATCTGAAATCAAAAAATTGGTGTCACATTTTATTAAAAATATATATTTTATATCATAATTATTTTTATTACTTTTCTTCATATTCTTGATTTACTTAATTTTCAAAATTATTGTATAAATATCTTACTAAAACTAAATGAACAAAATAATATATTAATTTCAAGAACTATCCAACTAAATGAGAACACCACTTATCTAAAGTTTATCTATTAATTTCTACTAAAATCAAATATATCTAATAAGTGCCAAGGTATTGCCCGGAATATTAAGATCATCTTAATATGAGGATGTGGAGTTACTTACAGCACAGACATGTTAAGGCACTAATATTGATTGTTCCAGAAATTAGCAGATAGAACTTCGGGCGATGTAGATTTATATGCATGTATTTTATTACTTCTATAATACTATTATTCGTTCATTCCAATCAGAACAGTTAGTTGCATTGTATTTTACTATCATCTCAATCATTATCCTTACCGTTGTCAGTTTCTCTACTGCCTTAAGAATCATTATAGCTTCAAACTATAATTTCCCTTATATTTCTTCCTGCTAAATATCAAATTGATGGACCTAAAATGTATTTACCATTCATCGAAGTAGGAGCAGATTTTTGTTAAGATTTCCTTTGTAATATAATTCGTTCTGATATCTTATGAATTGACTCAACATATATATACAATAATAATAGTTTATAAAATGGCATTATTTCTAATTTGTTTCATTACTAAGCAACACTGTTTTCGCCAACGAGAAGAGCTAGCGCAATGTTAAGGTAGAGTCTAGACTGTCATGGGCTCGTCATGAGCATAAGTGTTGCTGTTTTCAATGAAAACCTCGCTAGGTCACCAAAATTACATTAGAGAGGTAATAATAAATCATGAATTAAGAATCAGAAATTAAATATAATTCACTTAAAAATAATATAGAATGTTTTGCTTATTATAATTTTGCTAATCAAATAAATTTATTTATTTTTTACAAAATATTGCGCTTTAGTCACATCTCATGTTCTATAATATCAAATAGGTCTGGCAATGCTTAAGTACAACTATTACAATGAACAACTAAGCAAGGCATTATTAATTATATTTCAAGTATGCAACATCCATAAAAGTCAAATTTTTTTCATTTCAAATAGGAATAAAAAATCATCGGCCATAGGTTTTTTGGTACGGGAACTAAAAAAGTTTAAACTGCTAAAAGGTGGGTGTTATAAAATATTTATGTTAATGTATATGTTTTAATTTCTCTTTTCAACTCCTGTTATTTGAAGTACTTAATTAATAACGGGTAATAATCTTTTTCTTTTCATTTTAGGTGATTTGATCCACATATCTTACTTAGAAATATTCCACTATTCTGCAATGACTCACGTTATTCTCCTGGTTCAAAATACTAGCGATGAAAGTAGCCGCAGTTTTTCTGACTATGAAAGCATTAATGATTGTGTTGAAGATATATGCACTGTATATGCGAAACATCTTCATAAGTCTTCTCGAAAAAGGAAGACGCTAACATACGATATAAGGGCTCTTTTCAATTATATCGATAGCTTATTCGAAATGACTGCTCTCTTGAACCAGAAGACTAAAAACATCTATTCCTCACGTGATAAGAAATGGATTAAGGATAGGATTTATGTTTACATGCGTCACAAGGCAGAAAACAATGGTTCAATATGCTCAGCTTATTTTGAAATTAAATAGAGGCTGTGAAGTTATTGAACGTTGCGGAAACATATATTAAATAAGTTCGTTTCTCATAAAAAACTATAATCTGCTTATTATTTTAATATTTAATTATCATCGAATTATTTCATTATACCAAGTCTATAATTACGGAAGCGTAGTACTATCTTATCCTTTTTATGGTTTCAGAAAAATTTCGAGAAAAGTTTTTATAAACATGTTTTGAAATTTTGAACTGTTGTTAGGTGATCCATATTTTAAAGTGACGAAAGTCATAATGTCTTGAATGACAGCTATCTTTGACATATGTTACTGGTGAAATGGTTTCAATTTAGGACTACAAAACGTTTAAATGTTTTATAATTCAATTCGTAGGTAGCTTCAAGAATTTGTAAGTATTCAGTATAGTATAGTATAGTATAGTATTGTAAGTATAGTATTTTTTTTTTGTAGTTCCTTTAATTTTATTAAGGTCTTTATTAAGGCAGTATGTAGAATTTGATATACTATAAACTTCTAAGTAATGAAGTGTTTCAAATCGTAGCAGAAATTAGTGAACTCTGACGAATTAGTTTATTTCTATTCTAATTTCTAATATTTTTAAATTTTTTAAATTGTTCAATTTAACAAAAGTCTAACTTAATTTTCATTATATACATATTTCAAGAAGACTTACAAACTACTAAAATTATCTTGTAGAGTGATTGAGTTCTACTGAAAAATTACTCTTTACAAAAATTGTTGATGACTGTTGCAGATACTCGTAACAATACAATTTTGAGAAAATTTTTTAGCTGAACTACATTTCAATTTCACTGTCAAAATTTAACAAATTGTTAACTTTTTTAACTTCAAAACTTCAAACCACAGAAGGAGTCTAGCTAAAGTAATAGATAAAAGCATAAAATAAACGTTTTTTATATAGTATTTTTGAAAAGTAATTCACTACATTCGGTAGGAATGAACTATATAAATTTAATTATAAGGATATTTCTAGCACTTTAGAATTGGAATCCTACTTGCTCTTTCACCGAACTTATAATACCCGTATGTATATTGGGTAGTGTAAAAATGTTAACTCCAAAGTTACCTTTGAACGTCCTATTCTATACTAAGAAAAGCTTATTACTTTAATTGAAATTAAAATGTCTGTGGTGAATTTTACTTTTGTCCAAGTGAGTGGTTTAGGATTCATGCTATTTAAAGAATATTTAAATGACGGAGAGAACTCTTCTCTTAAGAAACCATTAAGAGTATGTTCCTACTGCCTTCGTTAAAGCAGTTTATTTAATACAGGTCGCTAATGAAGTTCATTAATCGTACAAAGATATTTTTAATTAAGGGAAATAACACCAGAAATTTCGAATGCAACATTGCAAAATTTATTTCCCAAAAGGAATTTTGATATATTTGACACCTGAAACAAAACATAAAAAAACCATAAACAAAGAAGAACTAAGAATTTTTAATTCTTTATTTTTTATAAATAAAATATTAATAATTGATATATAAAAATACATTGAACTGCAATTGAAATGTAAACAAACAAAAACTCTTCAAGAACTTTCATATACATAACTCAATTTATGCCTATGGGAACTACTAAATCTTTCAAAAATTTAAAAATAATGAAAGAGGGATCATAATAAAAAACATAAGCAAATATAGTATATGTGAGCAAAGTAATTATTGGAACTATTCTTTTATAACTTAACTCACTAATTGGTGAGCATTTTCTTAAGATTTTCTGCTTTTTTGTTTTAAGTACAATGTTTTTTATGGGTTAGGTCTAGACGAAGCTACTGCATGCTATCAAGAACACTTCATGTGTGCAACAGCCAACTAAGTAATAATACACTCTTAGTATATATTTCAAATCACCATGTGAACTCTTATGAGAGCTGAACACTGGTTCAGTAAATCCGAATACGTATTACTTAATATCTATTAAGAACAATTCAGCAATAGTGATAAATATAGTTAAGATTGTAGTACTCATATCCAATAAAGGATGTTTTAAAATAAAAAAAAATCATGTGAACTTTGGCAGTGTTGAAATAGAGTTCGTTGGGTGCAGTTGTCTGCTTCTAAGACCATATTGTAAGGAATATTAGAACTGGAACTAACATATTTGGATCAGTACATTATAATAACATTTTCACAATTACAATATTAAGTTTAAAAGATCTTTTTACTAAAAAGAGTAAAAGTCTATGGTGTTCATTTATTTATTTGAAAACTTGTCAATAATTTCAAGAAATGTGTTGGTTTGATCTACTAATAGTAGGAGTGCACGTCCTTCACGGATATCTATTATACTAGTAACTAATTTGATTTGAGAAATACTTAGTTAGTTCCTAGGCTACAGGAAACTTAACCAGTTCACTTTTCATCGTAAACTGTATGCTTTACGAGATGAGATGAACTGCACCTGGATTCCGTAGACGACAAGCTTTGAGAGTAGTATCGTTATTCAATATTGTTTAGTCTATACTCGTGTATATCGGATCAATATATCTTTGTTACAAAAACAATCATCTTACGATTAAAAAAGATCTACTTTTGCACTGGAGCCATTAAATAAGTCCCATTTTCTTTAATACGAAATAGAAAGTACTAATATTTCGCACAAGAAATGATCAAGGTCTGATGAAATGAATGACCTTACAATATGAAATCTTCCACTTTAATTGCATTTAAATTGCAATTCTCTATGAAATTACTTTTCTGAAGTACGCAGAGGACTGCTTATAGAATATTCCTTAAACATTTCATATTAATTTTTAAATCGCATACTCTTGGCAGGACTAAGGGAAAAAACAATGTATTTAAGGTAAACTAATTATCTTTTTAGAGTGTGAAATACAATTTTACAATTTTAAAACCACGGATGTTGAACAGCAACAACAAGAGAGGAAGTACAATAGCACCATCCAGGCTACAAGGACAGCAGAATGCTTTCACACTTTGAAGCTGACAGCAATGGTGGAAAAGTGTAAGAAAAATTCAGTTGGAAGTTGTACTCGCACTTGATGTTCTTGTAAATGAGCTCGGATAATAAATAGTGTGCAGGTGGTGTTAATTGAAAAACTTTAGCAACACTAATTAAAAGTTCCCTAACAAAGTGTGATGATTGAAAGTCCATAATGAAATTGTTTATTTTGTAAGTAAAAGAAGAATACTATGAATTGAAGTTTAAAGTTTTATTCAATAATCACAGCAAAATATTAATAATAACCGTAAATGCAAAAAATGCAGGCGAAATATTAAAAACTAAATGAGTTGTTAGTTTTAATTTCAACTTAAAAGGATTCTCTATCCTTTCATTGAAATATCATTCATTGTTAATAAGTTTCTAAAGTTTAATCTATTGGAATATAATTGTGTGCACGATTCGATTAAATCTTTTTCTTTGAATTGCTTGACTTTTCCAAATCAATATACTTTATAACATATATTGAATCATGAATCTTAGAAAGGCACTCAGATAGTCTTATCAGGATATTTACACAATATATTTATACTAAGTATATAATGTACACGAAATCACTATCAAAAGCTTAACAACGTTTTGGTCTTAATCATATGTAAAAATCACTCAATATCTCTTACCATATATATATATATATATGATTATTCAAAACGTGTCAGAAGATTATTAATAGCTGAGGGAAATATAATAGACGTGGTAACATTCTTCTTAACCCTCTTATGAACGTAATTACAAAATTTTTAGTTGTAGTTTTCAAGGCAATAGACTACTCAAATAATACACGGAAGAGACAAATCAAAACAAATTTACAACTTTATGGGAAAACCTTGGATCAAGTTAAACAATTGGCATTTTACCGATTTTAATCGATTTTATGTTCACTCAGGAACATAGGCTATTTACAAAGAACCTCCAGTTACTTCGATTTGAAGCTAAGTATCTAAGTTCGTTAAAAGATTTGTCGGCTTCATGCAAAATGGTCCTTAGCCAAGTGATAGTCCTCTCCTTCAGGAGCCTGGTGGATGTCATTCTAGTGTTGCGTGACAGATTTCTTTACGAGGCTTCCCGAGCATGGGACTCAGCCAGTTGCATTTACATTCTCATATTTGGGTGTTAATGTTTTCTTGTACTGTTCGTTGAAGTTGGTTTTCATATGAAATTACGCAAGACCAACAGATTTTAAGTATATTGTGCAGGCATCTATTAGTAAATACTTGCATTATTTTTTTGATTTCAGCACTAACTAGCCATGTTTTTAAGCCATTTGTAGGTATAAGCTTGATTTACATATATACTTAAACTATTACTATTGATTTTTAAAGTCAATTATGTTGAGAGAAACCACGTTTCTTAATAGAAACCGTTGTTTTACTAGAGAAGTGTTTTCAACAGTAGTGAATTATAACAACAAAATTTTATTATTCATTAATTAATTAAAATTCTTGGCTGACCAAACAGCTACTTTGAGTATTGCCAAGTACGCATAATGGAATCATTAATCCGTTATTAGCATATTATAAATATAGACATATTCTATATGTCAATATGCCTTTTTTTATCAAAATTAGTTCTTATTTTATCCATATAGATCGTTAATAGTTTCTTTAGTTTCTTTCATCATGATTGACTTTAAAAACCAATGATAATAGTTTAAGTATACACGTAATTCAAGCTTAGCTTATACCTACATAAGTTTTAATTTACTTATTTTGGTGAAGCGATTTTAGTTAAGTTGGACTAAATAAGCCAGCAGTGTTGTTGTTTCATAGGTTATTTTTAGAATAAGCGGTTGTTCTTTTGTGATATGCTTAAAAAAGAAAAGGTCTATTGTGTAGTCTTTTATATAAAGTATTATATTTATATGGCGGTAATAACTGTTTATTAAATTTTATTATCAATTAATGTTTATTCAAAGATAATAAATAATAAATAATAAATCCAAATCAATGTATTTTGAGTTAAGAACACAACTTCATTCAACTAGTTGATTCATTCTTAGTTGATAATCACAAGATATTAAAAATCTTAGTGGTATAGGCTATGCCACTGTTGTGTTACTTTTGCTACTTTGGAAGCATAAAGAAATCTACTCCAATGACATGCACCTCAACTCTAGTTAAACAATTGACTTTATATGCGCATGAAAATTAATTCCATTTTTTTGCACTCCAATTTGAGCTAATTTACAGTTAAATTACATTGTCAAAGTTTACTTTGCAAATCAACTAACCTAAAAAGTGTTCATAAGGAGCAGAGATGAAAAAAAGGACTCAAGATTCACTTGTTTGCTTAGGTGAAATATCCCAGCAAAAGCCAACGTGCAAAGGGCGACTAGAGCAAGGGGCATCAACTTGAATTGCGTGGAGAGTGGAAAGCAAAGCTTAGACATGGAAAGTTGGCCGTATTAAGATTTAATAACCAAGCACGTCGCCTGGCATTTCGTCTGTGAATTATGTTGCAGCTAAATTAAGTTCATTTTTTCTCTATTTTACTAAATTTGTGTGGTAAACGCCGGAGCAGCATTTGGAATCTTAAGTCATTTAAGGCATTTTAAATTGGGTTGTCTAGCATTGTGATGTATTACGACATTTTCGTATTGGTGTCAGTGATGTTGTCGTCTTGTTAGTGTTTCTTACTTCAGCTGGTGGAGCTGGTGGAGCTGGTAGAGCTGTTGAGATTGCTCAGATAGCTGAGTTAGCTGAGCTAACAGAGATAGCTGAGATTGGTGAGATTGGTGTAGGTTCTTCTGCTGCCACAATTCATTTTGGGGTGAATTATAAATTTTGTGGTAACATTAGTATGCAGATTCTTGTACACTCGTATCTTCTCTAAGCCAGCGCAATTTTTTCATATGCTCTCTTATCCATTTTTTAATATGATGGGAAATCAAGTTATGACACAAAAAAGAAAAAGTGTCACGGAAATTATGTTACATTCTTTCGAGTTGATGTAAGACAACTTTACTTAGGACTTCTCGTTCCTCATGGTTGTCAGTCGTTATTATGCTGCTTTCAAAAGCGAAAAAATTATGTTAATGAACATTTTGAATTTTTAAATGAGATATTAACGGCGTTTATTTAATTAGCAGTAAAAAAAATTTAATGTCGTAAAAGCTGTAATATATTTTTAATTTCAGTGCGAGTACCACAAAATGTTCACTGCCAGATAAACGCTTGTGAAACGCTTGACAATATTGCTCTCGGTTAAATACTTTAAATATTTGCTTAACTTAAATGCTAATTACCTTTAAAATGTAAATTTAGTAGATGAAAATTCTAAACGATTTTAAGTGATTAGAATTTTTAATGTGTTTCGCAGGTCGTTAAAATCATATTTTGTGAAATCTAACAAACGCGTCAAAAGTTTTTATTTATTATTTGCATAAAAAATTAAATGAAGTGCTGAGAACTCTGAAAAATCCATTGCTCAAATAGAAAGAGATTTAAGCGTAGGGAAGATATTAATCAATTATGTTAGAGCTTAAGGCAGTGGTGACTATAGTTTAACATCTATTTATTGTTAATCTAAATTCTTTTGTTGTTCACAAAGAAATTAATTAATTATGACTTTTACCTGAAGCAATATGTTTCACAGTATGAATCACAAAATATGTATTTCATAATCCTGACTTCAATCAAATCACAAATATTTATACATATTCGCAAGAGTGGATAAGTCATAGAGTCAATTACTTAATTACTAGTTAAATTACTAATTAATTAAAGAATATAGATGTGGTAAAAAGCGATTCCTGTTATGAGGAGTAGAAACCGTCAGAACATGTGCAATGCAACAAGATATAGACTTGCGGTGGCAAGATATAGACTTGGCTATGTATAGATATTGATGTGATAGAAAGTGATTCCTGTCGATTCTGTCATGAGGAGAAGAATCCATCAGAACGTGTTCTACGCAATTACCAAGCGGCGGCAAGACATAAACTTGGCTATTATCGAAGCGGGATCTTGGTCCTAAATCAAATAGGTAAAATCAAGTCTACAGCAATTACAAGATTTAGAAATAATCTAGAATTGATAGATCTTCTACTTAATTAGAGAGAATTAACGAAAAAAATCCAGACATCATGTCCTTTAGTCTAGCGATATTAAGTTCAGTTGAAGAATGTGAACGGATATTGTTAGTTTCGATTTTGTTATCAAAGGCTTTAAAATTTTAAAGCATTTGCAGTGCTTCTTATTGAACATTACTCTATGTATGACTTATGTAGAGTCTAGTACTAATAGTGCTACTAACTTTCTTTAGTCTCTTCAAGACTGATAATATAAAGCACTTACAAATATCATCAAAATGAATTGTGCTAACTATAAAATTTATATAAAACATTTTGTTTAATTTATTGCCTTCGCTAATATTTAATATTAATTTGGAACTTTTGTGACATATCCGGATGGACCAACTTTTAGACTGCATAATTCATGTTAATGTTTCATTTTCGATACTAAATTCACTGTTCGAACTTTTTGTGCGATAAATTCAAAAACAATAATGAATCAATGGCAAAACTTCCATAAAAAGCTCCTTTGGGATTTTTAAAATGCGCTAAAATTATAAAACAAACTAATAATATATTTATCATTTTTATTTATAAATTATCCATTATATACTACTACATTATAATTTCAAATGTAATTAACAGAAGTTCCACACAAAACCATAGTAGAAACAAAATGCAATGTTGACAGCTTAAATTCCGAATTTTGCCTTATTTGCCGTAAATCCATACATTTGATACTTATAGGCAAAAACAATTTATAGCTAAATATGTACATAGTATATAGTACACATTATATAGTATATATATATATATATGGATGTATATATTGCCGTCAATTTTATAACACATTTGTTGATCCCTTGGGTTCCATCGAATCATTTAGCATGTCTGTCCACGTTAATAACAGTCTTTGTCAAAGTAATTTTTTATTTGTCGTTGGAGACACATTTTAGACAATATTGTTACTGATGCTGTTGCTGATTGTTGTTGCTGCTACTGCTGCTGCTGCTGTTGCCGTTGCCGTTTCTGTTGCTGTTGTTGCAACTGCGACAAGAGCAATAACAACAAATCCAAAAGTGATAAGTGATACTAGGCGATTGTGTTGAAAGGCAACATTAAAAATGATGAAGGACAACAAAAACGAAAATAGACATTTACGAAATAATAAATGACATTATTTGTGAAATACAATCGAGGCCGGCCATACATTTGAAATGAAGGAAATATATAGCAAACATTAAACGTACAAGATTTTATTTGTTCCTTATATTAGAGCAATAGAAACTTAACAAATATAACAAATAGCACAAGTATGTTGTTTACTACATTTGTAATGGCTTCTACAAGTAGTCAAAGAGAAGCGTTAGGGCAGATAGGTAGATAGGTAGTTGGTATAACAAGGAAATGATAAGAAAATGAGATTTATAACTCGAATTTCCCCGAGTTTTCTAATAACAAAAATCATTGACTCTTAAAGAAACAAATAAATAAAATATATATAAGGTAGAGTGCAAAGTAAATGGGACTTTTGAAAAAAGTGAATGAATTTATAGAGAGGATTTTCATTAATAATTACTTGATACAGCAAGGTGGACGAAAAGAAGCGGGGTTATACCATCTAAACTGAAGGTATATTTGTGTTATTAGTACGAAAAGGTGCATCGAAAAAAGAAAAGGTGCATTGATTTAAATATAATAGAAACAAGGTTGTGACGATAATTGTTGAACACATAATAAAATTTATGATTAGTAAATGTGTTTAAAAAACGGTCGCGAGGACATAAGCTAAGTACAACATTTTGGATAACCCCAACCCCAAATGGTGGTCATAGTAGTTTTTTTTCAATCATGCAATGTAATTATTATTAATTATTATTAAAAAAAAATACTTCACTCGAATCTAATACCTTTTAAAAAACATTTTACATATACGTTAAATTTATTAATTTGCGTCATCGATAATTTACATTTAAATTTAAGTAACATTTAAGTAACTCAATGCAACGTGCACGAAATGCACACATTGCGCGAGCTTGCAATGAACAAGAACAGAATTCACGCACAAAGTTTCTTGCTATACTTAAACCCATTTATATATGGACTCTTTTGACATCAGCCTGATCTTGAAGTTCTGTAACAAAAGTGTTCTCCCACTCCTGCAATTTGAGTACAGTTTTCTTGCATTTCGTGTACCTTGCACTGACTTTGCAAGACGGAGTGAATACCCCTAATCTGAAAAGAGCATAAAGCACTATCTATTCGTTAACAGTAGAACTAAGACTGAGACGTTAATCTTTGCAATTATTTCGCTTTAATCTCTCATTTCACGTTTAAGCAATTGATATGTCTGCAAAGTTTTTAATTATGAAAAAATTCAACGTCGGACATAGATTAAGTTCCCTATTAATTAGGAACTTAGAGCAAAAGAAATTCTTGGTGTGAATAACCTCAATGAAAAACTAAGGAGAAGTGCGTGGTAAACCCGGCTGTTGAATTTCAGAAAAAGTTTCTTTCCAGAAATCAGCCTAAAAGGGTGTTAGGTTAGGTTAGGTTCGGAAGGCGCGTGCTGCCAATTGTCAGCACTTCCACTCGGAGGCATATTTTGCCCATTGTGATGCCCTCAAAAAATATTGCCGGGAGAGGCGAGTTGCTAACCTTTATGATCCTTGTTAAACCATTTGGTTTTCCAGATGAAGTTGAGAAGATCCGATAAGTTTACTTTCGTTATCTCGTCCAAGCCAGTGAAAAAGCGATCTCCGAGATAATGTAAAAGGGTGTTAGTGTCAGTTGTTTTAGAATTAAGAAGAATATTTTTTCCAAACTGATATTACAATAAAATTAGGGTATTACTGTTATGTTTTGGAGCACTTGAAATATTATGAAAAAACAATAGATCCAGTTCAGAAATGGAAAATATTATTTATCAGGATAATGCACCTGATCGCAATGTTTAAAAGAAATTAACTTTTTCCATACATATTTTTCCTTCTGATTTCCAGCTCTTCAAAAAATTTTGTTCGTGGAAAATGATTTTCAGTAAAGGAAGAGGTAGTATCTACCATAAAGAGCTAGTTTACATTCTGTCGCTGAAATCACTACAGAGAGTCCATAAATTGAGTGATAACTGATATCGTCGATCAAAGTACTAATTGTTGGTTGCTACAACCAACATATTTACCATATCCATATGAGTATTTTTGGAAAAACTGCTACAAAGTTGGAAACCATAAGTTGTAGAATTTTTGGTGTAAGTGCGTGAATATTAAAAGACGTTCTAATGCAAAATTTTAACATTTGTGCAACTAAAAATTTGGTTTTTTTTGACTGAAGTATGGGGCAGAAAAAAACTAAAATACTCAACCAGTTAACTGTTATCTCCAAGTCCTATCCTGAAGTATTCCCGATAAAGTTCCAGGATAGAAACGGTCTGGTACATGAGGGATTGTGTTAAGTTCGTGCAAACCGGGTATACCACTATTGTGACGACATAGTGACGATGCAAATAGCCTTTTCTTTGCAAAAGCAAAAAAAAAGTATTCTTGAAATTTTTTAGGCAAATATAACTCCATAGTTTCCTTAATGAAACCAAGAAAATCTGATAGCGAGATTGAACATTATGTACATTCTTCATACTCAAGACACCAAAATTCAACAAACTCAATTTCGGTTTATAAAATGCAGTACATTACAGATCAAATTCACTGGATTGTTCATACCATTGAGACGTGTGTGACTCAGATAAGTATTTGTCACTTATCTGTGTTAAGACTTGTAAAGACTGCAATCAGTGATGACTCCGAGGTCCTTTCTTTTTAATTGCATGAAAAACTTCATTACTCTGCAGTCAGATTCGTTTAGAAAGCACTTAGTAGTCTTGAAGATTGTCATATCGAACCATTCTTTTTTGTAGACCAATCTACAGGATTATTGACTCATTTGGGCAATTTACTCAGCAAACGCCATAGCTTTTACTGGCCAGGTAAACAGTTAGTTCATTATCTACGATTCCACAGTGACCAGAAACCCATATATTTTGCAAACTTAATAAATGACTTTTATTTCCTGTCTTTTATTTAATTTTCTTGATTAAATTCTTTAATCAATTCATTTTTTTTCTTGCCGAAATATTTGTGGTGTAACATTTCAGATAAATTCGTTCAAGCAAGAATAAAAGGACTTGCAATAATAAAGTAATATTTCCAAAAATGAAAATATCTGTCATAATAGCAAAACTTCTATTTGTAGTGATATCATTATTTTAGATGAAACTTCTATGGAATTCGCTTACAATTGGAACTTTAACTACATTCACTATTATATACTATTATATGTAAGTACTTTGGATGCTCGATATCCAAAATTTAAATTACAAATTTGGAAAACAACCAAAAAAAGTGTACTTTATATTTTTACAGAACAACTATTTTTTGGTCCTATAATATAAAAAATTATTACTGATAATATTTATTAAAAAAATAATATCTTGCGTGCATGTCAAGCACCATTATTAGATAGGGTAATCCACATTGCCAGATAATGTGAACGTTTTCGCTTATAGACTCGTTTTAGATTTCTTTTTAAACTATATATATATAAACTATACATATATATATACTATACATATAAACTATATATAAAGGTAGAGCGTGCTAACTAAAATTTTGATTAGATAGAATTTTTATATATTTACTAATATATAATATATATTATATATAATATATATTTGGGTGTACGAAAGAGCGCTGAAACCAATAAGAGGTGTTTTCTGTGTTACATGTGATGGCTATTATTTTAATAAGTAGAGAAAATAGGTTCATAGAAAGGTTTAATGTACCTCTAGTTAAGCCATATGTTTAATTATACACTTAAGTCAAAAAAAATCTTTTGAAAGATGTTTGAAGTTGGAAAATCTTATTCTGAATCCTGAATTCCCCTTGTTTTCGCTTTTTTTTAAACAAAAACGCATAAAAGAAATTTTCGAACATTCTTTAGTGTTCGAACATATACGAGCAGCTTGTTGTGCTCGAAATAATTGTTTTGGTTTGCAACGACACAGATACATTGTTGTTGTTGTTGTTATTGTAGCCCGCCGGGATCTGCTAATGTGACCCCTTTGGGGGATGTTGAGCGGCATTTGGCCGTCTTCGACGAGTGGTTCTGTGTCGCATAATCGGCTGTTGTTTGATTTTGCTGGGGTAATAATCAGTGGTGGTCCGAGTCGTTGCAATAAAGTTCTTTATTGACTAGTTTGAAAGCTAGTAAAAGACCAAGACATAACAACCCATTACCGAGTTTCGATCTGATACAGTATGTTAGGCTGCGTGCGCGCCTGCTGCAGTCTCATACAACAGGTCCATTAGGGTTAGTCAATAATAATACAATTGAGGGGAAATTCAAAAATATATTTCATGCCGGAAGTAATTAAATTTTTTCTTATCTTTCTAACTAAAACCAGCTGTAGAATTGTTTGAATATTTTTACTACAATTAATGAATAAAAACAAAATTACGTATTTAATTACTTTATTTAGTTCTTTATAATGAACTCACTACTAATTACTAAAGTACTCAATACGTCAATTAAACAATACAAACATATATATAGATATATATATAATGTATATATAAATGTTCAAGTATATATAATTAATTTTACTTGAACATTTTTAAAAGTTTTATAAAAACAAAATTCAGGGTTCTAAGCACTTGCGTTGCCTATGGAAAACTTTAAAGTATTATACTCTAGCAATAATAATAATAATCATAATAATAATAGCAGGAACATCATCGACATCGACATCGACATCGAAAGTCTCCTTTATAACAGCAAAAATAACCGTTACAAAGGCAAAAAAAATTTATATACAAAAGTTTTGTAATAAAAGGAACAAAACGGTGGCCACATGCCAATATTCGTGCCAGTTAGTAAATGCGCCTATACAAAAGTGTGTATTTAAACAAAGCAATCACAGAAATGGAAAAATGGGGACTTCAAAAAGGTACGAAGGTGCAATGCACCGACTGGGAAAATGCTCTATAAATGGTGGGGAAACTTGCATTCTTGCTCATTCGTAAATATTCAACGAAGTTCAGTAAACGGAATCAATACTTCTTGGTTTACTGTCCGTTTTGAATAAATCTATAAATTTTACCATTTAAAATATAAAATAAATTCCAATAGAAAACTCTTTCGAAAGCTATCAGAGCTATTGTCAAGTACTTTAATATATTAACACAGATATACGTAATAATCTATTTGTAGAAATGTTCAATTCTTCTTTTAAATTGTAACTTTTCTAACAGATAGTGGGTTTCAAACGCATGCAATCTATATATGTTCTGTAAAGCGATTTATATATTTTTTTTGCAGTATTGGCAACCTTCAGCTTGGATAATATATTAAAAAGATATATATTTTTGAGATGTCAGATAGCTAAACTAATTTAAACTCCTTGATTTCAGTTCTAATCTTATTTATGTACCAGTCATTCCTTAGTTAAATTTCCTGAGTAACCAGTCTCAGATACATTGGTATATCGTAGACAATTGCAGTGCGGAATGTGATCATAAGACTCATGACAATTTAACAATATTAAATATGCTGCTAGCTTTTTGCAAAAAGTCAGAGAATAATCACTGCACCAGCATTTTAATTGGGGTAGTTTAATAATCAACTCTATACATATTGCCTCTATATACATTAGATACAAATCTAACAACCTTGTTACGTATAACAAACCCTTATGACTGATTTCTTTACCATATATTAAAGTAGTTACAGAAGTTGGAGGTTTCCTCTCTAAACTGTCTTCAGGAAAATACATAGTGATGCCCTTAGGAAGACGTCTTAAGAAGTGCCGAGGTTGGCTAAACTATCTTCAATGTTGCTATGATCTGGACGCCGTATGAGAGTGATGTTCACTCATCTATATGTTCTAACGATTGTTGCCCTAAATTCTTTTGCTAGTTTTGAGTTAATGGTGCAAGATTGAAATGCTTTTTTTGCCACTTGTCTGTCAATAAACCGTATATATATGCTTGACTTGTATGGTAACTAACCTGCATGAACTTCTAACATCTAAAACTTCAGCCTAAGAAACATTTGCTTCAATATACAGCCAAAGAGTTAGATTAACTCGTACTCGTAGTCAGATTTTTTTCACATTAAATACATTTCTTTGCAAGTTTTATTGGATTTCAGTCTCACATTGCGACTTTCGTTGCTTTCCACTTAGTGTTATAAATACTCACAATTTATGTAGTGACTCGTAAATGATCGTTGTCTTCCATGATTTAGAAATCTGCTTTTGTTCTAAGGTGTCATGTTCACCTCAATTGTTTAATATTTTTTCAGTTTCATTTCGATGGAAAACTATCGGTCATGTTCGGTCAAGCATGGTTGAAGGGTATATTAAGTTTTTGATTTCCGAGAACTATCTCAATATTCTATATGTATCAATCTATCGTATTCCATTACTTTATAGTTTTGTTCTCTTTAAATTATTCAATAAACCATACCATATAGGTGTACTTACGCTTACGTATCACACATGAGATTTTTTTGTCAAACTATTTTGTGAAGTGCGAAATTTGTGCCAAATTCGATATGTAATAGTATTCGATGTGTAATGTTGACAAACAAGTTTGATGGAAATCAAAAAATTATGATTTTCCTCAAAATCGTTCGTGTTTTTCTTTCGTATACAATCGGTTTTTTGTCGACTTACATGCAATATTTCATTCATATTAAGGAATGGATTTTGTTTGTTGTTTTTTTACTGGAGCGTGTTTAAAATATTGTCGACTGTGTTGATGTGTAATAGCAAGCGATGACAAAAAAGTTTGACAAAAAAATCTCATACGTAATACGTGCTTCTTGTCATAACCTCAAGCATATGAATGTGTGATGATAACTGAATTGTTGGCTGTCAATCAATTGCTACTCTTAATTAGTTACATTTAGATGAGCCGCAACAAAACAATGCGAACAGAGTAGCTTTTTGGAAGTAGGTAGCGCATGAAAATATTGTTTTATTCACATTATTTTATAGATATATTTTTATGTATTTAAAAACAAAATGAAATGGGAAAAAGCACAACAACACTCTTTTATGGAAAGTGGATTGCGAAATGCAAAAATTATTTCAAACTTTTGTGCATCCCGTGCATTGTGCGCCCGCACTTCGGTTCGGTGTTTGCCCGTACGTAATTTTGTGTTATTTACTGTGATTTTAGTGCAGATACAATGCCTTTCACTCGGCGCATTGCACTCCTTTGTTTAATGTGCGCTGTTGATTTATTTGTTTCCATGCTGATTTTTGTGTACCAAAAGTATTTAATGAAATTTCAATGGGAAACAGATTTTCCTACTTTTCCTACTTTTCCTACTTTCCTACTTTTCCCCCTCGTATTATTGTTATTGTTTTTGTTTTCATTTTATTTTGATTTTGATTTTGATTTTTATTCTTATTTATTTTTCCTGATGATTTTTCAGTTTTTTAGTGAAAGCCAAAAATTTTGATATTTTGCCAACTCATCATTAAAAATGTTGCCCGTTGCTCGCTACTCAGTACTCGCTACTCGTTACTCGCCACTCGCCATTCGCCATTCGCCACTCGTTATTTGTTATAAGTTGTTTGTTCTTTGTTTGTTCATTGTTATTTGTTATATTTTGTTGTATTTACATATTTTGTTTGGCAACGCTGTCGGAAATATTGTTTAAAGTTATTTTGAGGTTAAACTTTTTCAATTTATTTATTGTTACGAAAGATAGTATCTCTTCCAACATTAAACTCTGAAACAGTAATTAAAATTTTACTTAATTTATTGATGTCCTTTTTGTTTGCCTTACACTTGCTATCAATATATGTCCTAAGTATCTATTTCTTGGCGGTTTTGTCCTTTTATGTAGTATCTTTTTATGTTTCCTTTTTGGAATACTTACTTATTTACTGTTTGGTTTCATTCATTTAATTAGTTTTTATTTTATATTTTTCTTTACAGCGTATTGCTATAGTCACGCTTGTTAGTCCCTTTAACAAGGCCAGGAATAAAGATAAGAGTTTTTATAAATAGAAACCAATCCATTTAATAATATTTTATTTATGTAAGTTGGTAAGAATGTTACATTATTAAGTATATCAATTCTAAAGTAAAAAATTATTAAAAAAATGAATTTAGATTAGTTGGTTAAGGTGCGCTGATTCTGTGCTTCATATTTGGCAGGACCCGAGTTCGATTCCTGGTACTTGCAGTCTCAAAAATAATTATTTACGAATAAATAAATACAAGAATTATTTCCAAGACCACTGATGATGTGTATTTAGCACTACTCGAAACAGCTGTATGGTCAGCCAAAAATTCAATTAATTAAAATAATAAAAGAAATTAAATTTTTGTTGTTGTGTTTCACTACTGTTCGAAAAAACCTCTTTATAAAATTAATTTATCAATATTAATAGAAATTTTTAGTATTAGAAACATACTTAACATAGTTTTTATTAAGTATGTTTTTACATAATCTATAATACTTTTTAAAACAATTCAGAAACAGTTCATGAATTAGAGAATATATTAGAAAATAATTGATGAATAAAACATAATCACACGATTGACATTCGATAAACAGCGTTTCAAAAGCAAATAACAGAACACCAAAGACTTTAACACACTAAGTAGAATAGATGAAAGCAAAATTTTGGCTATGTCCAAATAGCGACCTCCTTCACGAAAATTGCTTTATACCAATTGGGATTCACACCAGTAACATCTTTAAGGTTCAGTTAGTCAGTTAGGCAGTACGTACCAGAGCACTGCAATAAGTTCTCAACACTCGAATCATTGACTGTGTTTTATTTATATACATTCTGACTGTCTTTTTTGTATATTCAACATCACCTGATTCCCCGGCACCATAGATAGCGGTACGAGTCTTTTCGCTAGTTAATAATGGTTTTCACTAGTTCTTGATTTGGAAAATACTAAAACGTACATTTTATATATTATTATATATATACTTATTTTAATATGTGTGCATATATATATTAAATATTTTTATATTACTAAAATTTCTGTTTCAACTGGTGAATCGTTTCATTACCAGGGGTCAACATATGCACCAGTTCCAAAATAAATAACTCTAATATGTGGTTGAAATACTTTGTTTTCTCTTGTTCAAAAATAATAGAATGCACTTATATATTCTAAGTGGTGATTTAACTCATAACCAAAGACCACTCATTTCACTAGTTCCTTTGGACTATTTCGTGTACTAGTGCCTAGCGACAATTGTCTCCTAAAGAACTGCTGGGATATTACATATGTGTCGTAGTATGTGTAGTAATATATATTTATATTATAATATATATATATATATATATATATATATAAACTAATTTCAGCGTAATAATAATTTCCAATGAACTTGAATTCCCATTAGTTTACTATTTAAATTACGCATAATCTGTTCGCATCATTTGTAATACTGAACGCATTCAAGTAATGAGTAGATCTGGCAATACTTAACCTACATCAGAAATAATAATGTTCTACTCTTCCATTTGATGACCAAACATCGAACGCACTAGACGTGTTTTGGAATTAGTTAAACGGTTAGTTAATTTGTCGCTATACGATTTATTAGTTTTATAATACCATTACTGTCATATTTTTATTACAATTTCTTGCATAAAAATTTCATTTCAGGTGGATTGTCTTCATTAACATTAGCACACAATGGCACTTATTATACTATTTATTGATAAAAATGACCATAGTGTGCCTACTTTGTACGAATATGATACAATTGACGGATTAGTCGAAGGAATATGCGATATGTATGAATGCGAGTTTATTGATAATAATCCGACATATGAAGCTCTCGTGTACGAAATGGAGGTTCTCTTCAATTTTGTTGATAACTTGCGGGAAATTTTGGTTTTAAAGCTCAATGAGACCACCAACTTATATTGGACACATGGCAGGGACTGGATTAAAACTCAAATTGAAGCATATATGCTTCGTAAGGCTGGCTATAATGTTATAGTAGATGACGCCGCTACTCCAACTGAATAGTATATATATATAGATATGTATATTTTTTTTTTAATTGTTAATATGAATATGTTTAGTTTTAAGAATCAATTTAAGAATTACATTAACTGAATTTTAAATAAAATGTTTTCAATAGAAAAAAAACTTAATTGGAATATTGTTATATAAAAAAAAATATGAATGTCAGATTTAATTTCTATTAATATTATTTAGAATTATATGTAGATTGTGTAAATTTTTTCGGATTTATGTAAATGGTTTTTGGCGCTTGCAAAGACAATGACTTATTTTTTTCCCGGAAATTCCGGAAATTAACCTGTCCTGTTGTCTGCACATCAGACAACTTTGTTTACAAGCATATACAGCCAACTGCAAAATCATTCTGCACGAAAACAGCTGTGCCAATTTTGGAACAATTTACTGACGACGCCCTCTAGCGGCGTATGGCAAGCATAACTAATTACAATAGCTTAACACTATATCGCCGATATATTTGAAGCTATTAAAGCTATTAATAGGGCCAATTTTATAATGCCGATTTAATATAAGACTTATAGTTATAAATGTAAATCTATTTAGTAAAACTAATAATAATATTATTATTAAGTGACCACTAACCAGCTCTTAAGGTTTACTTAACAACCTTCTGATATAAAAAAAATATCAGAAAATTTGTATCTAACACAAAATTGAAATCTTATATCTTAGATTTATTTATAATATTTTTTAAAAATTATATAATTTTTTTTTATGGCTTTTTTTTTTGGAGCTTCTTAAAATCAATATAGAATGAACAAGAAGTTATTACTGCTAATAGCAGTAGTTGAAAAAATAAGAAAATAGATAATAAATTATCCTTAACGAAACCTTCGCCCAATTTCGTTTCCATGTCGGGCTTTATTCTTTAATAGCCGGGTTTAAAAAATTTATTTTGAGTCGCTGGGTTCCCGTGCTTTTGATGAGATTGCTTGCAAGTGCGCTTTAGTCATTTCTGAATTTGACTGCGTACTCTTGTGAGTTGCTGAAAATTACACCTTTGACTGTGTTTATACGGAGAACTCTATGAATATTTGTGTTTTTCTAGGGGACATAGACTATTAGCCGGAAATATTTCGATTGAGCTCCATGAAGTTTTTTCAATGTTTAATAGAGAAACAGAGCTTCCGTGCTCAATTCCGTAGTTCCTTATGGGTTTTATCGTTGTATTGTGAAGTTGCACTTTATCGGTGAGATTTAGTTTGGAGTTTTTGTTATTCAGCCAGTTTAGTTCTTGTTGTTTGAATTTTAATTGGGGCAGGGTAGGTATCTCGTCGTAGAGTAAAGTTTAATTGTGCACTTTTCGATTCGTTGGTCTTGTACTGATTTTGTGACTGCAAATGGGTAGTGACTATGGTTGAAGATGACTGTGTCATACGCAAATGTCGATATTTTTATACAGTCACTGGTTGGCATATCTCCTATTCAAATCATATAAAGCAAGGGGCCCAATACACTACATTGGGAAACACCGGCTATAATGGGAAATGTATCAGTGACAAAACAATTTGTCTCTTCTGTTTGAGATATGGTTTTTAATTTGTGAGAATATATTGGTTGGTAAGTATTTTTTTAAAGTTTGTAAAACAATCCTTCTTGCCAAATTTTGTTGAAGGCTTGTGTTATGTCTAGAAAGACGTCTGAGCAATGACACCCTTTCTCAAATGTTTACTTAATTATTTGTATTATGCCGTGTACTTGTTCTATTGTGTTGTGCTTTTCTCTAAATCCAGTAGATGTTTTAGTATTATTCTTTTCTTATTTATGTAGAGCATCAACTGTTTTATTAGAAGTTTTTCAAATAATTTTGAGAGAATTGGAAGTAGACTTATGGGTCGATTTCATTTATGATTTCACCAACATTATGTTTTGAAGAGCATCCTAAAAAAGTTATTATTCTAAATTTAATGCACCACTTTTATATATAACTTTTGCATAGTTCTAGAGGAAATTACTA
Organism: Teleopsis dalmanni; assembly: GCF_002237135.1. Classification (NCBI taxonomy): domain Eukaryota; kingdom Metazoa; phylum Arthropoda; class Insecta; order Diptera; family Diopsidae; genus Teleopsis; species Teleopsis dalmanni. The sequence continues at coordinate 8,004,636 of NC_051848.1, forward strand.
CTTAACAATAGACAGGATATTGTTTTCTCTTTTATATGCAACTTTTTAATATTTTTATAATTTACAATATTAAAGAACTTTTTTCATAAATCGATTTATTTTTTTCTATTTAAATCTATTTGTAATCGTTAAGTATAAATCCTTCTACTTGACCCTTTTTAGTTGAGAGCACAACAATTACTCAAAACGAAGTCTTTAAGTGAAAAAGCGCTTTATAACACGATTAATAGAGTTTCGTGCAATAGCGGATTGGAGTTCATTGACGTCCAGTGGAGCATATTTTATGGAGCATACATAAAGTGCATGGTTCATAGTTGCCATTATGCTTTCCTAACGGATCATGTGATATACAATACAAAAATAAAAGCAAATTGTGACTTCCTAACATGCAAAAGGCATGCCGGGGCTTGTTACTAAGAGTACGAGTACTTCAATTTCATTCAGTTTTGCATTATTGAAATAACACAAAATTGTTTAAAAGAAAATAAACAAAAAAAATAAAAAATAAAATAAAAATATGAATAAATGTAAAACTCATTTTACTAAAGATTTCAACTGCATTTCATTTGAGTGCATCCATGACTGTTTTTACTTTATTAACTACAATAAATTTATTTAAGAAGTCTTCTGTACATAAAACAGGCACTTCTCTTATGTTTCATTCACTTTAAAAATCATCATAAAGCAAAGGCACTAAAACATGTACGGTAAAGGTAAAATAAGTAAAAAATAGTAAAAAAAAATAGTAAAAAAATAGTAAAAATATAGTAAAAAACATAGTAAAAAAATTGTAAAAAAGTAGTAAAAAAAAGTAAAAATATAGTAAAAAAAAGTGAAAAAAAAAATGTAAAAAAGTCAAAATGCAGTGCATAGGCACTTCTTTCATAGTATGAGCACGTTCTTATGTTGAATGTAGCAAACATTGAATGCAGAGTACTTAAGGTGCATACACGAGTGCAGCTAAACAAACACAGATACATGCAGTTAAAGCCACTAATACAGACACAAACGCAAATACAAGCAGAAACACTTGCATGTGTTCGAAGTTGCCGGACGCGGCATTCTTCTTGCGCCCGGGCTGTGAGTCCATGTGGGGCTTAGATGCATTCGTATTCGTATGGAGTAGCACTCGTACGCCACTAATACAAAATAGTTTTTGTTTGCGATAAAAAATTATATACGTTAGCAAAGTAATAGATTTTTAAAATTTTAGCATCCTTGTGCATCCATAAAGCCTTTTTATGAATATTAAATTAAAGTGGAAACATCTTCAAAAATACTAAATTATGCACATCGAATTTTCTTACATGGTTGCTTAGGTTTTCCACTTGAAAAATTATTTTAGCTCTATATGCTGTTATCGTTGTCGTTGCTGCTGTTGTTGTTGCTGTTGTTATTGTTGTTTTATTTGTTGAATTTTCTAATAACTGCACAACTCTGGCAGTTTTTCTGGCATTTGTGATTATGCTTATTGTATATTACCACACAGTACACAGATCCATATAAATACAAATAAAAATTTATTTTAGCATTAGTAAAGCAAAATAATCCTTAGCCAAAGATAAACAATTTCAACTAAAGAATTAACTTAAAAGAACTTGAAATTATGTGCATGAGTAATTTTTGCTTTGAAAAATATTATCAGTATTTGTTCTATAAACAAACAGATAAACACTTTCTAAACCTTAAAAATATTGAAAAAATATTTCTGCAGAAATTTTGTAACATAACGAAGATTTTGTTCAATTTTGTTGCTGCTATCTAGCACTTTTTCTTTTATTTGGCGTTATTTTGCACTTTTTCAAAGTTCGGGTTTAAGGTGCAGTTCGCTATTACTTTGACCTTTGCTATTTTTACTAAATAAAGTATTATTCATATCATAGTCTTACTTTAACATGAGTAAACTAAACTAATATCTAAAAACCATATTATGCAGGCAGTTATGGTCAAGTCAACGTGATATTATTGTTGTTCTTAATGTAAATTCAAAAATAAAGAATTGGAGAAAGAACGAAATGTCAGTCATTATTGGTGCTTATTAAAAGTAAATATGTGTATTTTTGTGTGAAAATCCATACAATAATAAATAATTTTTACATTTAGACTCTCCAGAAACCCCCCAGCTATCAAAGAGTAAAAGTGCCTAGATGAACTAACTTGGAAAAGGCTCAACATTAAACTTGGAAAAAACTATCATAATAAACTATCATAAAACTATCATAATAATTATAATAATAGTTTATCATAATAATAAACTATCATAATAATAGTAGGCAAGTATGACTATGACAATTGTGACTCTTTGTATAGCATGTCCATCATATCTTCATATAATTAGTTAAAGGTTTGCACAATATGAATCGTTTAACTTTCTTTGGATGTGTAAAAATTATGTAAATTCACGTCTAAAATAATAATTCCATAGTGAGCACTTTTTGCGTAGATTTTTTTCAAAACGCCATTAATTTAAAAAAACAATCTATGTTATATGATATTTGATTCGAAGGTGTAATAGGTCCATAATTCTTTAAAAAGAACGAACGTTTGGCATCAACAGATTTGACTGTGACTTGTTATTGAAAATGGTCTAATTACAAAAAAAAAACAGTGAATAAAAGTTGTCCATATTAAATAAAACTGCAAGATAATAGATAATAAAAAAAGAATAGTAAGGTTTTATTAAAATGGTCTAATATTAATATTGGTCTAATAATTTGAAATTGGTCTAATTATTAAAATAATGAAATGATTCCATTGGAAATGATCTGATAATAAAAAAAACAGTGGCTTTTTATTGGAAATTATATTATAACAACAAACTTTAAGTTGCTATTAAAATTGTTTTAACAGTGAAAAACTGTAGGTTTATTGAAAATGGTCAAATAATAAGAAAATATGTGAGTTGTAATTAAAAATAGTGCAATTATAATAAAACTGCAAGTTAATATAATAATAAAAATATATAAGTTGGCAATAAATATGGTCTAATATTAATATTGATCTAACAATTTTAAATTGGTCTAATATTAATATTGGTCTAATAATTTGAAATTGGTCTAATTATTAAAATAATGAAATGATTCCATTGGAAATGATCTGATAATAAAAAAAACAGTGGCTTTTTATTGGAAATTATATTATAACAACAAACTTTAAGTTGCTATTAAAATTGTTTTAACAGTGAAAAACTGTAGGTTGCTATAAATGGTCTAATAAAAAATATGTAGCTTTTTATTGTATTTTTTCTAATATTAAAAACCTACAAGATACTATTAAAATTAACCTAATAGTGAAAAAAGTAAAATTGGTCTAATGAAAAATGACAGTGATATTTCATTTTTATGGTCTAATAATAAAAAAGAGTACCATAAGTTGTGATTATAATTAGTTTAAGAATCATAAAAGTTGTAAGTTATCATTTAAAATGGAGAAATGGTCTGATAATATATTTGTTTTAATATTTTGAAACTTGTGTTATGGTAAAAAAAACAATAAGTTGCCATTGAAAGTGGTCTACAACTATAAAAAAATGGTGAGTTGTCAATAGGAATAGCTTTATTGTCTTTTGAAGTCTTCCCTTATATGATCAATATAATTTTCATCAGTCAAGATACGAAATTCATTCCTAAATAGTTTATTAGCTTATTTATTTATCTCTATTGTGGCTTGAAGATATCAGCCTCTAACAACTTTTTATTACGTTAGTTTTAGTAGAACTCAGCGTTAAAGCTTTTATGGAATTTTTTACGATTTTGTAGATCGTCCTGCATATTCTGTCAAAATATTGATTTTCTCAAGTGAAGAAGACCAGTAACTTATAAACCATTAGTTAACTATTCATTGTCAGTGTCATTAACTGCAGACTACCTTAAGAGACTATTACTTTAATCTAACTTTATATCAGTAAATAAATAAACTTTAACTATATAATAATTGTTTAAATTATTTATTTCCATTTTCGGGTTTTAAGTGCTTAAAGGATTGCGACGGTTTTTTGAATTAAAATTTACTTAGACGTACTTTCTTGCACTACCACAGCAATTTCTTCACTTGTATCTGCATTGCATAGAGACCTTTGCTGACTGCTGATCCGATAGCGAATTGCATTCATAGTATTCCAAAAGAAATTTGGAAATTGTTTTGTTCACCATAGTTCGCTTAGTTGAAAGCCGGAACGTTTAGTACCTGTTAGTATTCCATTTTGGCTTTGAGCGGACAACGTTCCGAAATCATATTACATGACAGGGAAGTGAATTGCGCTCTGATATGTGCATATTGCATGCACACTTGCACACATCCACATTGCTTCTTAATTTGGTCTTCGAATTTGTTTTTTTATTTAAATGCAGACTATGGAACTAAGTTGTATATGATCCAGTGGAGTGCAGCGGAACTGAGATATATAAAAAATTTATATTGCATGTACATGTCAGGATACAAAAGAAAATTAAATGAAGGTTTTGTGCTGTGCAGCGCATGATGCACCATTGTACGGGTTTGTGCGGATATGTGAAATGAAATAAAAAATTCATACCTGAAGAATTTCTAACAATAAAAATTTCATCAAATTGTAAAAATAATATTTATATCAAATATTGAAAACTCCAAAAATGAATGCACTTTATAAACGTATTATTTTCAGACTGACAAAATTATATAAATTTAATATCTTTCAGTTCGTGCACATGCAAGATATTTCCTATGAAAAGTTACTAGTTACTATTGCTCCTTGTTTTTGTTGTTGTTTCCAATTCTGCCTGAAAGGATTGTATATTTGGTATCTAAATTGGAAAATACATAAATAAATATGTAATCAAAGTGCTGACAAGAATGTGATAAACTTGTGTAGAATATTTTAGTTCATATTTTTGAATAATAAAAACTGAATTCAAAAAACTTTAAAGGCTTAGAGTTTATGAAATTCATCTCTCAATCAGTTAACATATCTTTCTATTAGTTAGAGATTATATTTATTACAACAACTTTTAAAGGTGAATATAGTATATGATCATTAATTTGTGCAGACCCTCATGTATGATACTCGCATTTCCATGCCAACTACAGCTGACTTTTTAAAATAAATTATATTGATTTCATATAAATAATATTCATCCATTTACTTGTGAATTAACATTACAACTAATTTTGAAGTTAACTAAGAATAATGAACTAAACTGCTAAGTCCTTCGTCCTCTAATATAAATAATAAATAAACAACTTTGTATGAAAATTATTCAAATATTGAATTAAAATTTAGCTTTTAATTACTTTAAAAGCTAAATTAAATTAAATTAATTTAATGCTTTATTTACTTTCGCTTTATGCCGTAACAAATTTTGTAGTTTGCATTATGTATCTAACATAATCCTTGACAATAACCAGGTAACCGGATATTTTTCAAAGATATATAACTTTAAGGTTGTTGAAATTATTTATGTGCTAGACAATAATCGAATGACAGATATCTTTGAAATTATTATTACTTTAAAGTTGTTACAATTAGTCTGACTCTGGACAACAACCGGATACATGGATGATCAAAACTATATTAAATAAAAGTACTTACAACAACTCTAATACTAAACAATAACCGCGTACCTAAACCAGGTAGTCGGATAAACATATTACTTCAAAGTTGTTACAATAAATCCAATCATTAAAAATAACTGAGTAACAGATAATTCTCAGATCTTTGCTATTATACAGTTTTTGCAACAAATCAAATTCTAGATAACAGTCGAATAATCGTATAACTGAACTCATATTCAAGCTATATTATTTTAAAGTTGTTACAAAAAATCAAATCCTGAACAATTATCGGATGAAAGACGTCTTTCAAATTTTTATTAAGATAAAGTCGTTACAATAAGTCTTATCCTTAACAATAACTGACTATCGCGTAACCAAATTCTTTTTTAAGCTGTATTATTTTAAAATAGTAACAATAATTCTGATACTAGGTAAAGATCAAGTAATACCTAAATAACTAGGACGAGTAATCATATGCAATTTTCATGCTATATTATTTTAAAGTTGTTACAATAAACCCAATCCTGAATATAAACCGTATGACAGATATCTTTCAAATTACTTTAGAGTGCTTGCAATAAGTCTAATCCCAGATCACAGTCGAGAAATCGTATAACTAAACTCACATTCAAGCTTTATTGCTTGTTGTTGTTGTTGTTGCGGATAGCTACTTGCAGTTCTGAGTAGAAAATTAAGCTATACATCAACAGCTAGGAACTATCTCAATTTGACAGTACTTTTACTCTACCTTTGGTGTATTATTGTGTATTTAATAGCATTGAAGAGCATTGTATAGTCATTTACAATATGTTACTCTAATATTTGGGGAGAAGATAGTGCATATTTATGCCACTTAATGTTATCACATGCAAGAAAACTTATAAATATAATATAAACTTATTAATCAGACTATAAATATTTGAGTGTATATCGCTGTCTCATATTCATGATCGTCTTTATGTTAGGTATCACTGATATTTTTTTCACTTTCATTTTGCAGGTTCTTAACTATGTTTTCAGAATCTGACATTTTTACTTTATCACTCGTAACTACAACTTCTTCTTTATCGGAAGAAATATACCGGGCAAAAATTAATTCAAAATATTTGGTGTTGTACTGCTCTGTCAATCTATAGGTTCTAAAATTATGCACTATAGTAATCGTTTTAGTATTGCAACCGCTTTAAGTACAATTTATATATTGTAATTTACTTTTGTGTAGGAGTTGATATTCATTTAGTGATTTTTGATGATTTTAAACCACTAAATTCCTACTAAATTACTCCTAAATTTAGTGTTTAGTGAGTGCCATTAATGATTTAGTTGATAAAGTTTTAGTAGAGATCGTTGTTGCGTTACAGCTACGAGCACTTGGAACTTTATACTTAGTTAAGTTTAAACACACTTTTAAACTTACTTATTTAGTACGAAAGTTTACTAGCTAACCCATTATTCAACATGTTCTGAAGAAGTGACTAAAAGCCTGGCGCCTGTAGATCAACCATTATATACAGATATATAAAACCAATGAATAATTCCAAAGAGCACTGATGGTTATTGTTTTGGTAATACTCGAAACATCGGTATGGTCAACCAAAAAATTTTAAATGATTGAAATAAAATTGCGTACCCTTAAAAAGATCACTGGATAAAGATTTTTTAATAATTATAATAATATTTAACTGTTTTAGTAACCAAGAATTTTTATTAATATTTTTTTTTTTTTTTGAAATGGGCTAAGTGGTCAATTGTTAAATAATAAAATGGTTTTTAAAAAAGGTTTTTTTCTAGAATATAGTTAAATATTGGGGCAAATAAAAATTTTTTTTAAAAACTATTTTTTCAAAGAAGAGTATTATTTACCAATTAACTAATTAGTTTCTAAAACAAAAAGCTTAATAATTATAATAATATTGAAGTTAGTTCTTGTTCTGTTTTTATTATATTTACACATTTTAAAAATAATAATAATTTTATTATGGAACACAAAACTATTATCTGTTATATGCAAAATATATATTAATTAAAACCAACATTTTGTGTATTTAGTGCAATTTAGCTAGTATTTAGGCACTTGAAATGGGAATAAGACTTGTGAAGGCAGAATTCATACATGTTAAGCGTATGCGTGTATAGTCGTAGGATTCGCTCTAAATAAGGATATTAATTAAACTTAATTTAGGCTGGCATCTCCTTTGATGGCCGCAAGTTGATACTTGGCAATTTTTCTCTGTTGCTGATCTGCTACTATGTCGCTCCCTTTTCGCACCGTGTTTTATACTTTTTATCTGAGAAAGCGTAAATTTTCGTAATTCGTTATAACTTGAAATTTAACTTTTATCACGCATTCACCATCTCAGCGTTATTTTACCAAAAATTTGCTACGCTTCTGTTGCACTTTACTTCGCTTTCCATTGCTCTGTGTAAATAAACAAAAAAGGATACAAGTAAACAGTCAAATAAAAGTGGCAACGAAAGGAGCTAAAGCACAGAAAAATAATAATAAAAGAAGTAGAAGTAGAATAGTAAATAGAATGAATGAATGAAAGTAGCACAGATCTGCAAACAGAAATAAATTTCACTCAAAAGTAGCAGCCAAATAAAAAGACGAAAAAAGGATTAGTTCTCAAAGGATAAATCGTTGAAATTGGAGAGCTCGGAGAAACTTCTTGCTTGGCTAACATTAGATTTATGGCTTAGCATAAATAAAGCTTTTCTAAACAGTTTACAGTTGAGTTTTGCTGCCGACTGCAGCAGCAGCGCCTTCCTTGGCTGTTATCCTTGCGACTGTTGGCTGCTCCTTGCCGCTCTTGTTTTGCTGCGTTGCCGGATTGTTGTGTGCTTGTGCGGTTTAAGTTGTTGTGGCTTTCCCAGTCAATTTACGTTGTGCAGCTTAAATTTCCAGACAATGCCTAAATCTATTCTAAATAGTTTAAGATTCGAGTCTGAGTTGTTCAGTGTGTGGTTCAGTGTGTGATTCTGCAAAATGTTGCACATTGCCTGCCTTCAATTTATCAATTTTTGCTTTAACGACAACATACAGAGCATTTGATTTACAAGTTGAATTACTTATACGCCTTGTGGTTCCATGTTTGACAACTTTTGATTTATTAAAATATTAAAATAATTCTATTCGAATTTGATTCGAAATACATTTATTTAATTATTTTACTTCATATGCACTTTTTGGCAATATTTCATATACATTTTACATTAAAATCTGTTTAAAGAGAGAAAAAGTTTACTACTTCATTTATTGTAAATTATTGTAAAAGTAATTGATAGCGATGTTCCCAGATTCTTTTATTATTATAAGTTTTTCGCTATTATATATAGTGAGTTATGTAGTTTTTGCTCTATAAACTCGAATACTTATTACTTTTATTCAAGTTAAAAACCACAATTAAATAAGAAATGTACTGCATAGCTTTAGCCATAACACATCGACTGATAAGTTGATAGTAAAACCAATAACACAACAACCTTATTCTCAAAATTCGAATTTAACTTGAAAGTAGTATCCGTCAAGAGTAATACAATCGTTCCAACGTATCTCAAATTTTCTGATATCTTTCTTATCTGAGAATGAAGAATGATTTATCTTCTGCCTAAAAATATGCCACAGTTTAGGTCAGGACTTTTCTAAATCTCTTTCCCTTGAGCATTTTTTTAAAGTCGGCGAATAATTAGTAATCGGTGGGAGCCAAATCTGACGAATATGTTGAGCGCGAAAGCAGTTTGAAGTGTAATTCGAGATGCATTGTCTTGATAAAGAAAAACCTTTTTCTTCTTTATATGGGACCCTTGCTTCAAAATTTCTTCCTTCAAACGCAACAGTTAGGTTATGTAGTAATCGCTGTTAATGGTCTTGTTTCTTTAAATTTAGTCGATAAACAAAATTTTACACGCATACGACAATTTACACGCCATGACGTTACTAACTGTCTATTGAATTCTTGTTATTTTGGATGAGGTTCCCCGGGTATTGTCAACTCAGCTAACTACCACTTTGATTCCACAGTTAAATATAATATACAATTTTCGTCTATTGTTATTGACACCGATGTGAGGTATCAATAGGTGATGTAATAATGTGGTCACCTAATTGTCGAACTGTCAATACGAATGGCAGCGAAGCAGACCCATCAACATAGATTTATTCTTTAGTATGTGGGTGAATATGCAAAAATGACTTTACTTGTAACGAGTAACCGCAGCAATGACTATATACGACTATATAGTCTTCAGAAAATATTCAAAATGTAGGTGAATTTCGATGGTGCGATTCTTCGATGACTTTATAGTTTCCAGAAATGATATTGAGACATGGTCACCAAATTCATGTGACTTGATGCGAATGGAATATTTTTTCATGGCAATAAATAAATTACATGAATCTTTGTGAATAAGTCAGTAGCTTCTCTAAGCTTGAGCCTCTCAATAAAGTTTTTAAAATATTTCCATAAGGATTAAGGAGATGAAATCGTTTTTCTCTATTGATTCTGTTCAGTTTCTTTAATCTAAAATTGTACTAAATTTAAAAAAAGCAATACCACATATATTTTATTTATTATTTTTACTTAAGTTTAAATTAAATTAGTTTTCTTCAATTATCGAACATCATCTCAGTAAATTTCACATAGTATGTCATGCATTCAAATTTTAAATAGGTCTGGCAATGCCTTACTTACACTCAAAAATTTCAACTTTTTTCAAACTTTTAATTTGAAGAGTTCAAATCGTTGGCATACGTCTCGTTTGAGTTGAAATATAGACAAGTTCAGTTCGTAAGATAAAAAGTAACGGATTTAAAAAATGTAAGGCTTTTTTCAACTTTTTTTCATTAATACAATTAATTAAGTATCAAACATTTTAACTGTTACATATGAACAAGAAATTTTTTTCTGCTTATTTTAGTTGATTTGTTTCTCATTGGCATTTAAACATATTCTGCTGCTTTACAATGGCTCTAGTTATCTTATTGGTTGATCCCTTCAATTTCCAAAGTGGACGTACTTTCCTTGATTATGAAACTATGGATGCATGCATTGAAGGTATATGCCGGATGTATGAACAACATCTTGTACGTTTGTTTCCAACAACTGAAGTATTCACTTACGATCTGCGTGACCTTTTCAAATTCATGGATGGTTTTCGAGATTTTGCTGTTTTATTACGCGTTGGGACTGACACCTTTTCTCCACATAATAAGGAATGGATTAAGGATGAAATCGTTGCCTATATGCGTCTCAATGCTCAACCTACCGGTACATCTGCCGTTAAAACTCCTAAAAATGAATGAATGATGATCACTAGTGCCCATCAAAAATATGCCTTCAGTTTTTTATGTAATTATGTTCAATTTCAATTTACGGCTTATATAAATTAATGTTGGTAATAACTTTTTTAATTAAATAGTTTTTTAAGAAACATTAAAATGCGAAGGTCTTTTTAAATTATTACACATTTTCAGTTCTGAGACTGTTTACTCTATTGAAACTTGAGTGTTCCGCTTTATATAGGTTATGGAACCCGAACATTTCGACAAGCTCGAATATTAAGTTTAAGGTTTAGTAGTTAAGTTATATTAAGTAGAACTTGTGAATGGTTGGGACACTTTCACCAATCATAATTATATTCTAGCAATAAACATTTCACTTCTTCCCTTCGAGTGGGAACGAGCAAACATAATTTATACACATATATTAATTTGCTGGAGTCCAGCAGCCTTCGTCAGCCAATCCGATCAGTGGGTTCCATTCAGTGGGTTCCTATCGCAAGTTGTTATTGTCGAGATGCGCACATCCTCCATCGCATTTTCCAACAGCTGGTACTGAATCAAACACCTTACAAACATTAAGTAAAGTGAGTGAGGATTCGCCTGATCATATGGATTTATAAAATGGAATTTGCTTAGTATATTTTTGTACCTTAATTAACTTAATTTAATATATTAATAATTATTGTTGTTGTTTTTTTTTGTTTTGATAATTTTGTTTTTTTTATTACTTTTTTTTACCTTTAAGTCCCTGAGTTTTTGTTTTTTTTGATTGAAAAAATTACTGGTTAAAGAAAGTACAAGAGTTCGTTATATATAAACTACTCGTTGGTTAAGGGAACTAGTTGTGGTTCAAACGAAACATTGTTATTTGGTTAATCTCGTTTAAATATAATAAGAAAAAAAAAGTTGTTGTGAAGAAAGCCAATGTGCTGTTTGTTGGTAAACATAAGCAACAGATAATAAAATATTAACAAATTATTTCGTTGAATGCAATAAAATTTATTTTAAATTCTAGAATTTGCATTTTTCGAAGTTTTATGTTTTGCTTCACTTTCTTCTCGATTTTTTTTCGGTTTTTTTTTATTATTATTGCTTGTGTTTCTTAACGCAGTGGTGGGATTTAAAATGAGTTATTTTTGCCACCGCCACTGCTGGTTCTGTTTCTGTTGTTGTTTCTGCTGAATAAAATATGCAAAAGCGGCACGTGCAGTGTATGCTCACCTTTACGCATACACACACACACACACACACATACACACCTATATTCCCAGCGGGACTTTCAGCGCTGAGGGAATCGATTCCCTCAGCGCTGAATGGTAATGCCTAGCGCTGATTATTCAAATGAAACTCCTAATTACTTTAACACGTGTATGTCATTGCGGGCAAGCGCTGAATCGTTCGATTACCTTTTCAAATTTGTAATGCAACATATCAGCGCTGACATGTTCGCTTACTTTTTCGAATTTGTAATGCAACATATCAGCGCTGACATGTTAGCTTACTTTTTCGAAATTGTAATGCAACATATCAGCGCTGACATGTTAGCTTACCTTTTCGAATTTGTAATGCAACATATCAGCGCTGACATGTTCGCTTACCTTTTAAATTTTACCTATGCTATTGATTTTTAAATAAAATACTATAAATTTTTTTGGATAAATTATATTTTATATTTATGTTTTATAAAATTAAAATATTAATATTTACATAAAAAAATATAACATACTTATATAGATGAATATTTTTCTGGAAATTGTTACTAACACCTTGAAGAGATTTCCAGACTCGACTCGATCACTTGTTCCGGCTTACCATCTGTACTTAAAGCATCTGTAAATACAAAAGTATGTTATTGTATACGCTAAAGTTAATTATGTACAATATACCATACCAAAAAGTGCTGCTGTCACATTCTCTAACGCTCTTAAGGACTTCTTGCCTTGGGTACCATTCTCCAAAATTCCAGGAAATTTTTCGCGTAATTGGTTGTTTTTTAATAACGCGTCTCATTGATGCAGTCTATAAATAACGTAATAGATGAAAAGAAATGTATGAATTAGTAAAATTGTTACATGTGAATATATTAATAAGTTGAAATTGAAAGTAAGAAACATATATAATTTAACTTACAACTACTTCAACGGCAGTGATTTCTTCATTAAATTGAATTAAATCCTCCTCAGTTTGAATTGTAAAATTTTCCAATTGAAACAGCTGACTACATGACTACAGCTGATTACCCCTTGCTTTAGAATGACTGCATTCGCAGCACATTGGTCATTTAATCGTTCTTGACGCAGTAGCATCTACATAATACAAAACAAAAATTTCAATTATCATTTTAAATATATTTACTTAATTTTGCATATACTTACAGTGAGTTTATGTGAAATTACAAATTATATTTTATTTATATTTTTGCTTTTTATTTGATTTTAAAAATTAAAAATTGTTCACTGTTCGCACTTCACTAAAATCAAAAGCAGACTAAATGTATACAATGTAGGCAAAACAAGAAATTCTTAATACTCCTTTGCTTTTCTTCTTCATTCTTTTATAATTTCAACTCCGAAATTGCCTGTGTCGAACACAAATGTCGAAAACAAAGAAAAATAAAAACGAAGAGCTATTACCTCGTCGCTTACTTTTTCAGCGCTGGCATAATGGTGCCGCTGGGTTT
>NC_051848.1:8018225-8057655 GCF_002237135.1 Teleopsis dalmanni
AACCAGTTCACCTCAGTAGTGCGTTGCGAAAAAAACAATGGAAAAAAATATTGAACAAAGAGTTTGCATCAAATTTTGTTTTTCGAACGAAATTTCGTGTGCAGAATCGTTGCGAATGCTACAAAAGGCTTATGGGGAATCAGTTTTATCGAAAACTCAAGTTTATGAGTGGTACAAAGCCTTTCAGGACTGTCGTACGACCGTCGAAGACATGCCGCGTTCTGGACGACCTTCGACCTCTACCACCGACGAAAACATTGAAAAGGCAAAGGAAATCGTGTTCAAAAATCCTCATGTGAGTGTTAGAGAGATAGCACGAGAGCTAGGCATCGGTCGTGAGATGGCTCGTTTGATTTTGGTGGACAATTTGTGTATGCGACGTGTCAACGCCCGGCTTGTTCCGATTCACCTCAATTTGTTCAACATTATCAACGATTTTAAGGCCAAACATTCAATAAATACCATCGAACAGCCACCGTATTCACCTGATCTTGCACCGTGTGACTTTTTCCTGTTTCCCAACCTCAAATTACCACTCAGAGGAACGCGTTTTGAATCCATAGAAGACGTAAAACAGAATTCGCAGAGGGAACTCAAAGCCATACCGGAAAGCGCCTATAAAAAATGTTTTTATGATTGGAAGAAACGTTGGCATTTGTGTATCGCTTCTAATGGAGCATATTTTGAAGGAGATAAAATAAATATTGATGAAGATTAAGAATTTTGCGTTTTATTTAAATTTTTCCGGAAACTTTTCGGTCACAATGTATGAATATAGATTTGATTAATATTATTTAATATTTATTACTTCAAGGTAAATCATGACATCAAACGCCTTGTTAAATACTACAATATACCTATATACATATTTCTGAAATGTATAAAAATTTCAAAAAATATTAATAATAAATATATTTATATATATAAATATGTATATGTTTTTGTCATGTGAATAATATCAATGTGTTTATAAAAATCAAGAAACTAATGATTAAAATAATACCAAACTTATTGTAATTATCTTTGTAGAGTTCTGATCCTGGCGATGAATTTCAAGGAGAGTCGCTATATATAATATATTAAACAAAACATTTAAACAAACATTTAATTTAAGCAAAAGAAGACCTGTAGCCGGATATAAATATATATACATAGAAAAACATTATTGAAAACAAGTTTAGTTTTCGAATGAAATTATTTCTAATGGAGTTTGATGATTAGAACTACAATTTGTTACAAATTTCATAATTTTAAAATGATATCATTTTTAGTGGTTTCTCAACAAAATAACATTTAGAAGAGAATTGTTTAGTTTCCGAACTAAATCATTTTCATTTAAGAAGTTCCATTAAAATTATATTTATTCATGAATGAGTTGAGCTGTCATTTATCAGGCGAAAATAATCCAAAAGTAATGTAACAGATTTGCGTTTTTTTTTATATTAAAGAAAATGTTTGGATCTTAAGTCATGAAAACAAAGGACATTCATATTGTTATTTAAATCTATTACAATTATAATCGTTTAGTGTAATCGTATAAAACATTAAATGAAGCTGCACTTTATTAACAATCAAATCCCTCGAGCAAAATATTAATAACTCAATATATTTTACTTTATAATAATATAAGATACATTTATTATGCTCGAATTATTTCACTTAAGAATTTACAACAGAATATGTCAAAAATTACAACAACATTCAGCCATTCAAAGTTATTTAGCAACAATTTAATAAATTTTAAGAGAATCGTGCTGGAGTAGTCGTCTTATTCACATTCATAAAGACTTTTCCCTATTTTCCATAAATAAATAGCAAAAAGTATTTAAAACAAACAATTAACCAGGAAACACAATCCTGATGTAATAATAATAATCTGCTTGCATAATCTTCCTATCCTCCCCAACCCAACCCACCCCACACACATTAATCTTCTCAACATATTCGTTACGCCTCAAATTCGGCAGGATTTCATCCCTTAAATATTCAAAATTCAAAAGATTTTCCAACAAAAATCAAAAATCTTTTATTTTCAGTCTTTTGTTTAATTTATTTTTTTAGAATGTGAAAGCGGTGTGCTTAACCCTCTGGTAGCTCAACTTTAAAGTTTTGCGAAGTTAAATTTTGAATTTGCTCAGCATTTTTTCCAGGAATACTCATCTGCGCGTTGCTCGTATCCTTGCTGTTGTTACAGCTGAAGATTTCACTTGTTTAGAAAATTGTTGGATTCATGTTGGTGCTTTTTCCCGCGTGTCAATGTGTTTGTCCGTTTTCCGGTTCAACTATTTGCATTGCACACGTATTTGTATGCCGGAGCTCGGGACTCATATCCGTACATCCGAAAATTGTGGAGAGACTGTGGGGTTACACACTCATTTCCACTCCATTTTTAATATGTGTTTATAATGCTTTGTAATGAGTCTTAATTTATGTGAAGTAATAAATTTCAGAGCAGTTTCCTTATTTGCTTTATTAAAAACGTGACTATGAATGCTTCAGAATTTATTTTAAATGCAGTGAAAAATGTGTACAATTTTCCGAAGTTACTATTCTTTATGAAGTTTCGAAGCGAAAGATACAATATTTAAACATTTTAAATTTTACATAACGAAAAAGTTACTTTATAATTTTAGTTAAGATATATGTTGGCATGAAATTTCAAAATGAATCTGATCAATATAGATTTAATTGTCAAAAAAAATATTTCTACATTTATTAAGAAAATGTTTGATTTATGTATAAATATTTCTTTTTTTTTTTTTTTGCAATTGAATATATATGTGACCAGTGTATACGTTCCAACCAATTGGTAAGCCATCAGAGTGAAGAAAGCCTTTAAAGAAGCCTTTTAAGATTAATGGTTATGTTTCTGTGTGGTTATTGTCTTAAGATAATAGATTCCAATCGAAATTGAAAAAGAAAAAAAGATTAATACAGTCCCCTTAATGCATACGAAATAGTAGTATACATATAGAATAACAAAGATTTCGCTCATTAAATAATACATAAGTGATAGAGAACTTAAACTCTTTGTTTGAGTTAAGAATATCACAAACACTAAACTAAACTAAACTAGACAAACCAATCTTATTCGAGAAGGACAGTGTTAAAGCCTCAGAACATTTGAAGTAGAAGAATGAATATATGTATATATGTGACGGTAAAAGTTCTACTGACAACATCTATATCCAAAAATCCTGCACCGATATTTAAAAAACATCCTTACTAATGATTTAAAACACTTATTCTAAATACTGAAAACAATTGTTTTAAGTTCTTACAACTAAAAACTGCGAGACCTTCCAAGTCATTATGAAGAGTATTTTGTATAAGCTATATGGGTTCTTCGCAAAAAAAAATTAATCTATTTTAGTTTATAACAAAACTATGTTATGTTAACTCTCCACATCGCACTTGAAAATGTGATTTAAAGTCCCTAATAGAATTAAGAGTTGCAATATTCACTAAGCATTACAAGTACTTACATACGCTGATGATATCGTTTTTGTAACTCGTACCCCTACTGCACTACGAGAGATATTACCTGTTACGAAAAGAGTTAGCTTGATAATTGAAAGATTGAAAAGATTGAATTGAGAAACATCTCAACTAAAAATGGAAAACGATAAGTTCGAGGTAAATAAATGCTTTATATGTTTAGAAATAAATATTAAAGACGGCAATACTATCAATAAAGTAGTTTATAAATAAATTTTTTCAACTCAAAATACGTAACACGACTTAAAAAGAAAATCGAAGGCCGAGCTATATAAGACCCTTGTTAAACTAATATTTTTCTAAGCGATTTAAACATAGATGCAATCCATAAAACATATATCTGCCTTAACAGCTTTTGAAAATTAAGTTTTTAGGAAGATATGTGATTCAATATGTGAAAACGGTACATTAACGAAATTTATTAACTTTGTGACGAAACAGATATCATCACATATATATAAAACTCGTTCGATTAAAATTGACAGGACATATATTCAGATAAAAGAGAACAATACATTTAACAAAATACTGAGTATGAACCTAGCTCCCTCACGATCTGATTCCATCTGTCTCTATATGAAGAACAAGCAATCGAAGAAAATCATGTTCAAAATATACGAACAATGAAAGAATTGACGGAGGAAAACAAATCAACAAGCAGTGAGCGAACACAAGAGGCAGATGACAGATGAAGCAGACTCCTTGAGACAGTTAGGTGGTGGCTTGCACTGCTGCAACTACTATTTTAATACACCTTATAATATCGATTAACATTACTAACTATTACTAACTTCATACGCTAAGGGCGAGCAATATTTTTAACACTATATATATCGGATATTATAATCTTAATTATCCAATGCTATGCAATTTATTCGAGCAATTTATTATCGAATTTTAAAACAACAGCATAAAAAATATATTTAATATCCTAGTCATATAAACATCCTAGTATGCCTTGCAAACATTAAATATGCTGTAAATTCGTTTCAAATATACTTCATTATTAAAAAAAATATCAAAAAGAACGTTTCAAAATTGTTCTCCTAAAAAAATAAATACAAAAAAAAAATTTTTGTTTTTCGGAAATTCTAATTCTTGATCAAGACTAAACGTTATCAATAGGTTAAACAGAGTTTCGGTACCATGGCGGACAATCTAAACGAGGAAAGCGTTGCATATTTGAGGCAAATGTTCGAAGTTGCAGACACAGATCAGGATGGCTACATCTCATCTGAAGAATTTATGAATATTGCTCGTTTAGTATGTCAAGGTGCAAATCAAGCTATAACAGATGCTGAAATTCAAGCCTTGATTAACGAACCTGGATCGGATGATGGCGATAAAATTGATTTCTCCAAATTCGCCAAACTCATTGCACCCAAGATGTTTACGGATGACTGCTCGAAGGAGGATTTGGGAGAGGTCTTTCGCTGCATTGACAGTGACCATGATGGGTTGATTACAGCTGAGCAGCTAAAAAAAGTAATTACGGATAGCGGTGAGAGTTGCACCGATGAGGAAATTGCTGACTTAATGCGTATGGTCGATGTAGACGGTGATGGGCGTATAAATTTGACGGAGTTTATTGCAATTTGGAATTTGAGAGTTGAGTGACTCTTTGTTACATTTGGTTAAGAAAAACGAGCTTTATCTTCAAGTTTTTATATAGTCTCGCTGATTTTTTTGTTGCATTGAAATCCCTTTAACTGGGAAGAAATTAATTTATGAATAAAAATTAGAATTCGTTAAATATGAAAATAATCTAATTTCATTGAGATTTTAATTAAATTTATATTTATTTATAAGAATAAAAACTATGTACTAAGTTCATCGATAAACTTGGCTTGTACTAACAAGCCAAAGGTGCCATTGATTTAATTTAAGATTAACCAAACGAAATGAGATGAAGTAAATGGTTTTAACATGAACTCAGTCTTTCGGTTTCAAGGTTTATAAATGTGATTTTGCTTATGTTGGTCTGAGTTCTAGAGAACAAGTTCGATATTTATTATGTTCTAAAGTTGTCATAGAAATGGAGGACTAATAGCAACGAAGTTTTAGCTAAAATAGATTGCTTAAAAAACACATTTCTTGTCTGATATCTGAATTAAATTTTATTCAAGTAGGTTAATATTTCAGTATAGCTCTTATATTACTCGTAGGTACCACAGCAGCTAATAATAGTGAAATGCAGAATTTAAAAAAAAGTCACTGGAATACACTGATCAGAATTTTAACAAATTTGATTGCTGATCAGAAATCATATCAGCAGTCTGTCTATATATATATATATATATATACGATATTTTCTGGCTCACATAAAGGAAATGAAAATGGATATTTTTCGACTTAGATGAGGTAAAGTCTCTCCATTTCATTTATAAAACCTGCTTTTCAGTTCCGCATTTTCTGTTTTATCATATTCATTGATAACTATATATCTTTCTCTACTAAAAATTAATTGATTAAATATATTTATTTTGCTAGCTTTAGAATTAATAACAGGCTCTATAAACATAGTAAGATACAAGGTAATAATCCAATCTGTTTTCTTTATTCATTATTCATAAAGGCCTGAGGCAATGCGATGCAATACGGTGTAATATATTCTAATAGAACTAAGAGGAATAATATTCACTGAATTATTTATTATTATATACATATTACAACTTTCATTATATATATTCATTTTTCTCTACTCCCTTTCTGTAGTACCACAACGGATCAATTTAGTCTAAGTGTGTGAACTGCCAACTTAAGAAGTCAATGGCTCTTACTTACCAATCAATTGCCTGCCTACCTACTAATTCTTATAAGAATACAAATTTTTGGAAAATCTATTTTGATATTAATTTTAAGAGTTTTAAAACTAAATTAAAATGACATTAAAGCGATCATAGAAGAACTTTAATATATAATTTCTTTGGAGCTGTACACAAGACAAGTGAATATATATATAAAATTAATATTTATACAAAAGAAAAAAGAGTAATGAGATCTAACAATAAAATATATTATTAATTAATTCAATTATTTAACCTATTTTTGATTTCTTTCCAATATAACACAGCAGCGAAATTAATTAGTGAACCCGGACAAATTAGAACAGCATAAGTCAGATAGAGTGTGGGGTCAGTTCTCTGAAGCGTTACCCTGAGCCCAAATCTGGTAAGGTTGAGATCAGATTATGTACAAGAAATAATCGAAAAACTACTAATGAATCATATTTCGGTCAGACAAAAATTTTATTAATTTGAAAAAAAAAAAACCTTCCCATTTTATAAATATTTTATTAAAAATATTGCTTATTAAATGTAAAATATGAATAAAAATTTTTTCAATTTTATTGATCTATTTATAAATTTTTAAAACAACCAAAAAATGAACAATATTAAGTCGACTGTGTATAAAATATTATGTTTCATTAAAAACTACTAAAATCAATTATTGGATTTTGTGACACTATACTGTAATTTGCAAAAGACTTTACTTGTACTTCTATCCTTATAAAAGTTATGAAAAAGAACAATAAATCCCTAAATGGGTCCACCACTGAACCGTCCCTAAATGGGACGGCACTTATCAAAAAACGACGATTCTCTCACTTCTCTAATCCTTCAAGACGCAATATAACTTATTGTTAATTTATTTATAAAATATATTTAATACCTTTTTTCAATCAAAGTTATTTATTTATTTCACTATTTACTTATTTATATATTTAACTATTTATTTAATTATATGTTTAATTAACTATTTATTTAATTATTTCTAAATTTTATTTCATTTAGTAATTCATTACATTTTTTAATTATTTATTTATATTTATTTATTTTTGTATTTATTTATTTTTTATTTTGCTATTAATTTTTCATATATTTTTTTTTATTTATTATTATACTAAATTAATTTTTAACTTCCCTTTTGACGAATAATAATATAATACTAGTATATAACTATGTACTTATATAGTTCACAAAGTAATTTATACAATTAGTAATAGTTTATAATATAAAAGTATTGAATTGCATCAACAATATTTTTTATTATTCTGAATTAATTGATTTCTTGGCTGACTATATAGCTGGTCGAGTATTGCTAAATACCCATCATCAGTGGTATAGAAATTTATTTATTTATGGTACTTAACTATTTATATATTTATTGCTTCTTTTATTTTTACATTTATTTATTTGTTAATTTCTTATATATATATTATTCATTTGTTATATATATATAGAATAGTATATATTTATTTATCTCTTGTGTCCTTACTAATTTTTGTTTAAATATGTGAGTATAACAAAAATTTTTTATTCTTCAATGAATTTTCTACTTTTATTTATTTAAATATTCATTTATTTATTTTATTTATTAATTGGTTATTTTACTTTTTTACTCATTTACTTATTTAGTTCTATATTTATATATATAAATAAATATATATTTACTTAGTTATATATCAGTTTATTCGTCACCAATTTCCTTGACAATTTATTAATAAATTTATTATATTATTTATTTATTTATAATTTCTTTAATATTATTTTCACTTATTGTTTTATTTATTTATTTAATTAGCTATTCATTACTTTATAAAACATATTTACTTATTTAGTTCTATATTTATATATATAAATAAATATATATTTACTTAGTTATATATCAGTTTATTCGTCACCAATTTCCTTGACAATTTATTAATAAATTTATTATATTATTTATTTATTTATAATTTCTTTAATATTATTTTCACTTATTGTTTTATTTATTTATTTAATTAGCTATTCATTACTTTATAAAACATTATTTATTTATTTAGTTCTATATTTATATATATAAATAAATATATATTTACTTAGTTATATATCAGTTTATTCATCACCAATTTCCTTGAGAATTTATTAATAAATTTATTATATTATTTATTTATTTATAATTTCTTTAATATTATTTTCACTTATTGTTTTATTTATTTATTTAATTAGCTATTCATTACTTTATAATACATTATTTATTTATTCATATATTATTTTAGTTAGTTGTCATTTTATATATATTTTTGTTAACATATTTAGGTACTTATTAATTGTTTTTAATAAATTTTAATATGCTTATATATTAATTTATATTTAGTTATTTATATACTTTATTTATTTATTTTATTTATTTGTTTTGTATTTATTTATTTATGAGCCTCAATGTCATTTTTATTCATCTCGTTAATTATTTGTGTCTTTATGTATTTCATTAATAATTTACTTATTGCTTAGTTTATTTTTTCCATATTAATTTATTATTTTATGTAATTATTTAAGTACTGTTATTGTTATTTATTCAATTTATTAGTTATTAATAAAATAAACTAATAACAAATTTAATTAGTGAATGAGCGTAACATTCACTTATGATGCTTTCGATTGATGAATCTGGATGCAATATAGATTTACTCTCGATCTCTCGGAACGATTAATTGACAGAGCAATCGAACATTTTTAGATAAATCTAACCATCTTGTAGTTATGTGAATGGGCAATTTTATTTTTCATAAATACATATGTCGAATCAAATCACACTTTACCTGTCAAGCCATATAAAACAGCAGTTAATTTCAGAGTAATAGATTAATAAAAATTAAATAATTATAAATTAAATAAATTAATAAATTAAATTAAATAAAATAACTACTAAATTTATCTCAAGTGTTAGACATTCAAGTGCCTCAGATTCACCAATCGAAAATAAAATTGCACTAAAAAAGTGCTTTAAAAGAGCGTATCTACCAATATATTTTTTCCCTATTCGGTTGGGTAGTAAGGCCAGTTTCTTCCAAAAGTTTAGCAATTATCGGTGCAAACCTATCTAATAAAGACCTATTGAATTGTTTTTCTTTTTATCACGACAAAAAATTAAAATTCAATCCGATCATTGTATTAATCTACTTTCATATCTTCCAGCTGAATGGATGTTATTCTCTTATACTATATTCCGTGATGTTCTATCTATTTTTTTAGCTTTCTATCTATTAGCTTTCTATTTAGCTTTCTATCTAGCTTTCTATCGGTTTTAATGTTTTTTTTTATATATGTATATTGATTTTCTTAATCAAGTAAATCAAGTATTATTTACAATTGGTACTTTATATAGAGCATAGATTGTGAAAGATATATTAAAAAAAATTAAATTCAAAAAAATTTTCAACAAATTAGTGAACTTCATGTAAATGATATATAGTTAGTATCACTACATGTCTACCCCATAAGCATAGATATATCTTTTCTTTTTTGTTTCTTTTGTTGCTTGTGAAGCAAAGGATAATATACCTTACTTACTTAGTATGATAATATAACTTCCATAAAAATATAATATGTGTTATGCTCTAATAGTGAGACCTTTGAAATTCTATCAATTATTTCAACTATCTGTCTGTTTTAGTAACCTTAATTTCGTCTTTTTGATCATATATTTTTGATTTTTTGTTAAAATTCCTTCTTTATCTCATTAAGACCTAAATGAGTCGTATCTTAGCTTTAATTGCTATTTATCTCTCGCTTTTTATATATCTTTCTCTCTCTTTTTTATGGATTGTTTAGGAATCGTAATCTTGACAAAACATTAAACTACTTAAATCTTTCCCATCCGAATGGGTATTTCTTTTATATAGAATAGATACGCCTTTCTGAATGTCTATCTAATTATTTTTCCTCATAAATGCTTAAATTTGCTTCAATGTTAAACATTTATTTTCTTGATCCATGTTTATTTTAAGTCCTATTTCATACATTAATTTCTGATTTCAAAAGAAATATCAGTCACTATCTCATGAGCCTCATTTCTGGAAGTTGAAGATGTTACTTGTACTGAATTCACAATAGACCTACTTCGATTTTAGTACATCATAACCACTAATAGTAATTCTTATATTCAATAGTCAATTTATTTCTGATCCACTAAACTGTTCTTTCAAAGTGCTTGGCAATGGAATGGCAATGGAGTGGAAGTGCCTATGGTGAAATGGACTTAATCCACTATTTTTTTTGATAATTTCTAGAAATAGAAATTTCATCCTCAATCAAACCGAATGAATTGGAACAATTTATGTATGTCCAATTTAATTAAAAGTATTTGTCATTTGGATATCAAAACAAAAAGTGTGAAATGCATAAATTTAGCTTACCTAAGAGGCGTTCAGTTCGATGTCCTGATGATCCTTTTCCGACGTACATGTAGTGTGCAAATTTGCTGTGTACGCAATTTTGTTTGCCGTTGACAACTGTTTAATCCTTTTGTTTTATTAAATAATTTATGCCTTTTTATGCTATAAGCAAAGTATTTTTTACTCCTTTTTATATATATTTATATGTGTGTATTTATATATATTGAAGTTCAATCCTTTGCTTTGTGAGTTCGTGTGTGGTGGTTTGGTTGCTTTTTGGCATTTATTTTAAAATTATATTTGTATGCTTAATTTGTTTTTAAATTTATTTTAGTTAATATATTACGACATTGATAAAATTTAATTTATTACTGGTATTTCTCTTAAATTTGTATCTTTTTGGGTTTGTTTTAGATTTACCAGCAAATTCATTAATACCAGAAAACACTTTTAATTAAAAGCTTAAGCTAAACATTTAATACCAATTGAAGTTTTGACATTAATTCAATATATAGATTATATTTAAATGTGTGTGTATATGTTTATACATTAATCGTATACAATTTAAGTTTATGTTTATTTTAATGACATTTTATGAAATTTACTTTATTTGTTTAATAGAGCTTAGTTGTGGACTGCAATTCAAATTCAATTAAATTAATTTTGTATATATTTTTTAATTATTTAACTATATTTTTATTTTAATATTTTGTTTTATTTTTTTTTCTTTGTTTTTTGATTTATTTCATATATGTACATTTCTTTTTTTTCTACATCTTTTTCAACTTAAATATTTTGTTTTTTGTCAGTTTTGACAATTGATTTGTCGATTTTAGCATATTTCATGCGAAACTGAATTTTTGTATGTCGTAATGTCGTAAATTTTTACATTTATTTAATTTTTATTGAAATTCGTATGATTTTTCCACTTGAGTTGATGGGTGAATTAAGAACGTGAACGGAACGCACGTTTCACGTTTCACGTTTTACGTATCGTCGTGCACGGATATAACTTCAACTTGGGCTTGTGTGTTATGCGTCAATCAAAATCAATCATAATTTTAAATGCCTATCAATGATGCATTTAAGCTGATATTGTGGATCGTTCGTTGGGGATTGTGAACTGTTTTGTGTGTGAGTGTGAGGCGCTGAAGCGGCAGCTCCAAGATAACCGCATTTCACGCACGTACTCAATAACAGCCGTACACTTGCATGCACAGCCAGAGGCGCATATGTGCACGCCCACGCTGTCAATCGGTGCAGTTTAAAATGCACAGTGCAGCAAGTGTGTCAATTGGAATTTTTGTTTTCAATTTAAAATTTGAAATTTAAAATTTAAAATTTAAAAACTTTTAATATTTGTTTCTTATATTTTTTATTTTTTATTTTTTATTTTAACATTTAAACAAGCAGCACGCCGCTTACACTAACACTTTTGCAACGAGCGGCAGCCGTGATGTTTTGTCCCCCAAAAGTATGCCACGATTTTCTTAATTAAGCTGAGGCCATACGTAAGCTAAGTTCGCTACGCTTCTCTCAACGCACTGCACTTAAGCGCTGTAAATTGTTGTTTCAATTTATTCATACATATTCATAAGCATTTATTTAAGTATTTTAAAAATTATTTTTCTTATTCCCTTAAAATTGTTATTAAACTTTCCGGCTTTCGGTTTCACTTGCACTCTGACAATTAAATCGAAATTGAATCTTTGATTTGAATTTCTTCCTGACACAGTATATGAATGCTGCATGCGTTCAAAATGATTTATTTTTATTTTAAAACAATTTTAATTTTTATTATAAAAATAAATTCAATATTTTTTAATATGTTGGAATATTTTTTTTACTACATTTCACGTAATAATATTTTTTTATACATTTTGTATTTTTAAAAATTTCATTTCAAATCACTGACAACTTTAATTCATTATCCTTCCACCATTAAAATATACAAAAACAAAATTGTGGGTATTTTCAAGTAAGCACACGGACCGACATTGTATTGTCGTTAACGAAAGACGCTGTTAGACTGGTTTTTCAAATCACGGTGCTGCCTGTGCATGCATGTTCCGTTCAACTTTCGGCAATTTTCTTTCGTAACGACAACAAAACAAAAGTCCACAAACAACAATACGAAACTGTTATACACGAGGACGACAACGATGTCGACAACGAAGTCGCATGGGTGTAGTACGCCTTCAATGCATGTTATATATTCGCTCTCAGCGCTTGTGGATGACTCCGTACCTCCATAGCTACATAGCTCCATGGCTCCGTGGCTCGATGGCTCGATGGCTCGATGGCTCGGTGATTCGATAGCTCGACAGCTCAGCTGTTGTGGCAGTTACAGTGCTGTGCATAGATGGCCACAGTCGCGTTTGCAAACATACAACCGAACACCAACGAACAACGAAAGGACATGTTTGTTACCTTTGCACGAAGCCAGCTAGGATTTTATAAATAAACTGCTCCTTGTAACTTTTTCGGTGTGGTAGGTTAGCGTTTGGCTTGTGGTAATAGTAAGCAGTGCATTTGTATGACAAAATCAAATAAATTCAAATTATTCGTGTTGAGTTCTGTGCAGACAAAAAGCAGTAAACCAGAAAGAAAACAACAACAACGCTATTCACCATATAACTTTTTGTTGAAAATTGCAAACTGTTATAAAGTTAATTTATTGCAGAAAGTGTGGTTGTGACTTTTAAACAGTAACTGTTATACATGAACTGCTGTATATAAAATTGTTTCTTAAGCTGGGAAATAAGCTTTAAATAAAATAAAATAAATTTAAATAAAATATATTTAAATATGCATATATTTAAACTAAAATTGCTTAATTTTAGTAATTATCTTTATAATAATATAATATTCTTATTATAATTATATTCATAGAAGAACCGTTTTAAAATCAATAATAATAATAATATGTAATTTTGCGTCAACTACCAACAATTGCGCACATAACCAGAGCATTCGATGGGTTTGAAATTTGTATTATGATTTTAAATAATAATATTGGTTAGAGTATCTTACACCTACGATCGCGTAAGGTTCCACTATACACCCATTGTGTCTCCGTATAAAAAACTCATATGCTTAAATGCCACCCTAAATCTTTGGCAGAACTTAAAAAGCTCTACAAAGAGAAGTTATGGAGTTGGTCAAGATACTCTAATTCTTTACAATCAATAGTCTCCAAACTCTGTTCTGCCAAAGAAACGGAATTTCGTTGATATTTGTACTTATACAGCATTTGCAGTTGTCTGACGAATATATCTTCTGAAAATTCAAATGGCTTTAACCATTTGCATGCCTAATTCTCGCGACTAATATTTGTATGGCCATGTTTCTAAGAATATACCACAATTAGGAAAATTTTTCTTTGTTATATTTTAGTCCAAATAAATTATTTAATTTTTATGGTACTTCAAATAAATAAATTAAAACTTTTTAAATCGTTTAATACACTTCACGTCAATGTACTTCATTTACAAAGACTTTAGTATATATTTCTTTATACAACTGGTTCAAAAATCATTTATCCAATGCCGTAAGTCATTACATTAAAAAGAAGATTGTTTTGTATGACAACAACTAATATTAATAATGTTGATATTGAATGAATTGTAAAAGATAAATTCTTCTAGATTTTTATTAAATCTATTATATAAATTTAATATTATAGTCATATTTTTTTTTTCCTGCGGTAAAATTATGTATGTTTGTATTTATTTCTGCGGCCCTCCAACCTTTTTAGTGATTTGAATTGACCAGCGATCTTATCTGGTCTGGACAGTCCTGATCTAGCGCGATCAGCTTACCATTTACATATTTGGTGTGGGGTCACCCACATGAAACGACTTGAATTCTTTTCTTGGATTCTCTGATGTCGTTATTGAGTTAAAGCTAAAGTGACTTCCGTTCGCATAACTGCATCTCTTGTTACTGCAAGCAGCTCATTTAGCTTGAGGTGGCCTGCCAAGTCATCACCAACGCAATAGTGTCCCAAGACCACATAGAAATTCAAAACGCCATGTAGCACAACACACGTTACAATATTTGATGCTTCAGATATTTTGTTCCCGAAAGAAACTACAGTCAAACTTCCATAACTCGAACTTCTATAATTTGAATTTTTCTATAATTCGCATAAAAACATTGTCACGTGACAATAGGAATGTGGGAAAGTGCACTCTATAAGATGCATTTTTGTTTTAAGTATGAATGCATTTTGCTGTTAGGGGAAGTCCCATTTCCCAAGCCAAATGTATAATTTTTTTTTCTTATGTTGCTTCTTTGTGCAAATGCCTGTCACTAACAGTGTGGTTTAAAGTAAATAAAATAACTTCCAATGCTACTTTTAACGATTATATTGAGTTTGACAACGAAACTTTCCTATAAATGACGATATTATTGAGCATTATAGCTCTGTGTATATTTCATTATACTGGATCCAATTCTAAGCGCAACGGAAAGTGATAATAAGGGTTCGGTTGATGAAATTGTTCATCAGCTTTCCAAGAATGAAGTAAAAGATTTATTCAGCAATCTGAATCTATTTTCAAACCAATGATACTCCATCTGATGATCACTATAAGACTTGGAATAAGTTGGAGTCTCAAACACCAATTTCTGAACTTCTATAACTTCTGTGCTGTATTTGGTTTCAAGTAAATAAATATCTTAAAATGTGTATCTTGTTTCTTTCACAAAAAAAAATAAAAAAAATTCTGTTCCTCGAAGTCTCCATAAGTCGAACCTTTTGTTTGCAAAATGGTACTTCGACTTATGGAAGTATGACTATATATCAAGGCCCCGGGTAAAAAAATTTGGCCTAGAAGGAATAACCTGTGGTTATACAAGATGGTGTTTCGATTGCCGGCAGCATATGGGCAAGAGATATGACGAAAGATGGAAAGAAAATAGTCATTCTCTTAAAGAAAAAAATTCTGAATTATATTTTGCTTAGCACAAGTATGAAATATTTGCAGAATAAAAATAGTTGTAGATATTTCCAAGTAGAAGTGAGAAACGCTGCCCACATAAGCTAAAACTTGACTTGCTATGATACATTTTTCATGGCATACATTTAGGTCGAATATATATGAGACTTGAGAGGACTTTAAAATTAATTATTATAATAAAATACTAACAAAAAAGCACAACAATAAAATTAATTTTAATAACAAATTTTATTATAATCAAATTAAAAAATTTCATTTATATAAAAATAAGATTAAATCCAGAGTATTTTTGTCAGAAGTGGCATTTCACGCCAAGTTCTTTGAGGTCCTTACAAGCATTCTCTCTTCTTACGACACTTCTTACGAAAACTGAAACTTAAAATGATATTGTTGATAATATAACTTAATAATTGAACTATTCCTTATACACAACACCTTCACCTCCACTTTTTTGAATACCATATAATTTTAACAGTATTTCAGTGCAGGATCGACCCTTACCGACGCATATATGCAGTTGGTAATATGGATAGATAAGCTCACAAAATGAAAATATTCCAAAAATGTTCTGTTAACTTTAATGTCCACTTTGTGCATTACTTTTGATAAAATGAAATGTTCAACTTACATGTAAGTATTCCCAATTTGACTAAATTTCACCATTGTAATTGCACTAATTTAATTAAAAAACGAGTTAAAAATATATGCTCGTACACCTCTTCAAAGCTTATTCACTCCGAGTTATTCGTGGGCTTTTAATATGTTTGTGGATAATAAAGTATTCATTGAAATTAATTGCAACCTTTTGTATTTTTTACTAATTAAAAATTTAAATTTAACGTTTAAATGTCATTCTATATAATTTTTCTCTCATTCGAATGTCGCTTTGATATAAAGTTATATATACCTCTGCTTTCTACACAAATGTACTTTTCAATTGTAAAATTTGTATATCAAAAGCACAAGGCTTAAGCAGATTTCATATTTTTTATATTAGATTGTTAGCAATACCATTAAGATTTTCTTTATGTATTAGATTTTCGATAGTATTCGAAGCTTTTAATATTATAAAAAACAATAAAAAAACCATTCATAATCTACTGAAGCAGAAGATTTGCGATAGTTAATGTTCAATTAAAACAGAGAAACCAAAGTCGTTTCTTTACTAACTATAATTACTAATTAAATTTAAAATTCCTATCTGTAAATTTTATATAAGCACACCACCCATAACTCTGGGCCTAAAACTAGAGCTAAACTATGTACTGCAAATTAAAAAAAAAACAAACAAGTTTTTTTAATGAAATTAATCAATAATTATTTTTTCTTTATTATTTCTTAATAGTTCATTTGAAGATAAATTGAAGTAATCTTCTGTAAGTCCAAAAAAACAAGCCAAGAAGCCAAGAAAACAATATAACAGTTTCAAAAAACTGTAATACTACTACTATTACTGACAACAGAGGTATTTTTGACTCTCTTAAGTAAACCAAGATACTCTGTTAAGTAACAGAAATATGTGCTGAACTAAAATCTGTTCATTGCAGTTGAGTTCGTATAGAAAATTTGCTTCCAATTAAAAGAGTAGATAAAAATATAATGGGAAAATCTTTTTTAATTCATAATAAAATTGAACTCAACTCAAAACTTACTTGAAAGGTTCTGAAATGAAGAACTGCAATTTGTTGTGAAGTGTGGTACTCTATTTTTATTGTCAATCATTATCTAAAAAAATAGTGGACACATGAATAAATAAAGAAGTTAAAAGCATATTAAATGCTGTTGCTGGAGTTGAACTGCAGTGCTCTAAATTATAATGCATCCATTAACACCGTTTTTATATGAATTTCTGCTAGGGCCATTTCTGCGGGCTTATAAGGAAATATTGCATAAAAAGAATATATTTTACGAATATAAATGCAAGTCTTACTTACACACTTTGTTCTATACAATTTTTAAGTAGATCAGCAAATCAAAAATTTTCTTAGGATATTGTATTTGTTGGAAGCAAAATAATGTCTTTCGAATCTGAATAGTAATTGCAAAAGAAATAAATAGCAAAAGTAATTATATTATTGTATAAAAATAAATAGTATTTATTATTATTTTTGTGAAGGCAATAAAGAACTCATAATTATTTTTAATATTAATGAACATTGCTTAACGTAACATTATAACATATTCATAGTTAACAGACACAAACCAATGTTACACTGTTAAATACTTTACAGTTGGACTCACTTAGTTTTTTAGCAGAACCTGTTAAATGAAACGTTATTTTTGAAATTTCGTTAATTTCGGTAAAATAATTTATCATGTTTTTTTTTTAAATAAAAAATAATAATATTAGTTTACTTAAGCGATGTTTATGTAGATGACAATAAAAAATTAAAATTTATATAAAAACTAATTTATAAGCTTTTATTTTATATTCACATAGACCTTTTTTAAAAACAGAAATATATAAAGAGTGATATCATAACTGCTCTAACTATTTTTATTAGGTACAATTATACAAAAATTTGTTTTTAGAGCTCATCACTTAGTATTCTACTAAATGTCACAGCACAGCACTGTTAACTGTTAACTTGGAAAACTCTTTTAATATAACAGTTATAATAGTTGTTAACAAAAATATAGTTAACGTAAATGTGGTATTACCTTACGACAATCTCAGAAAACAGACAATTAAATATAATAAATTTATTTTTTCAATGTTATTTTTTCTAAGTTTGTTATTTTTAAAAAAATATTGCAGATAGTGGTTTACCTCTTAAAAAAAATGTTATTTATTATTATTATTATTTATATACATATTTCTTGTATAAAAGCTACACATATTACTTTTTATAGCAGCAACGACTGTTAACTAATTGATTTAATATATTTTATAAAAAATTATTTATATTGCTCTTTATAACAGAATAAATTTTTCCATTTATCAATTATTTGATTATTTAGACCAAAACTTTCAACTTAACTCAAATCTAAAACCAAAATTATTTTCCTAAAATTAATTTTATTTATTTTAATTTAATTTTTCATTTACTTGAATTCACTTTTGTCATAATAAGCTATTGTAAGTTTGTTTATTATTATTATATGTATGATAAGTGTGTCAAAAATGAAAACCATTTACTTAAAAACTTTTCTTTAGTTTTCATTTCCCCAAATCCTTTCAATAAAAGAATACTGTTAAGCATATCAACATACCACTGTAATTAACAGAAGTTTACTAAACTCGTCTATTATAACTTTTATACTTAGGAACGCGAAACAGATACATGAAGGATAGGTCATGTTTATTTCTATAAATTAAACTTTATTATATATGAAACATTATATGTAGAATCTTGTTTTCAAAAAAATAATTTTATTCTTATATCACCAATATTATATTAATATTAAAACCGATTTATTATTATAATAATAATATTATAGTATTATTATAGTATTTAAACGTTTGTTTGAATATCAAATTCTTCACAGAAGAAACACCTAGGAGGGTATTTCATGGAACGTAGGGATTCAAGACTTAAAAAATATAAGCTCTACACTGTCTTTTATTAAAGAAATTGGACTTGGAGGAATTCTTTAATCCGACTAAGGAGCACAATAGAACTTTAAGGTCGCAGTGTACTATCCCTTATATAGTATCCTTTATACAGTCAATCTCAAAAATTATAGACTATAACTGCTCTATCCTTATTATAGATATTGATTATTAATGAATTTACAATCATCAATCCCGCGTCGAGAATTATTGATTATAGCTCCCTTTTGCACAAAAACAATTCATACCAAAGCTTTGCAAAATCCAATAGTACTTACTTATTTATTCGATAAGTAATTATCTATGACTATTATTATTTTACTTGACTAATTCTATACTCGCTAATGTATAAGTACCACAGAACTCTGAATGAATTTTTTACTCTAATGCTCCTAACGTCTACTCATCACTGTTTGTAATTGTTCAATAGTACCTAATAATATATGCCAAGTGCTTAAAGATAGGTAAAAGGATGGCTAAAGGAATTTCCTCCAAGGAACTGAATATATATTGTACAATCATCGTCATAATTGAAGAAAATATATAAGATACTCTCTCCTCCATCTCAAATGTACGTACGAAGTGGTATTTCCCATTGAAAAGAGTTGCTACGCAGAAATGGGATCGTCTAAATGTGATGAATCGATGGCAAATGTACGGATATGTTTATTCGCAATCAGTCATGTCTTCAACTTTTTGCTCTTTTCTTATTGCCAATCGGGATTGGCACAGATCAGTGCAGATGGATGATCTAAAATGGTTTAGATCGGTGCAGATCAATGATCTCATCCAGGTACGAACCAGGATTTGAAAGTAATTTATTATATTATTTATTGTTAAGTTTTTCATTTATTTTTGTCATTTAGTTTTTATTGTTAAGAAAAGCTTAACATTTATAACAGTTATCGAAACCTAATTGAACAATAATGAAATAAAAAGAGAAAAACTGTATTTTTTTATTATAATGCAGTATTTATAAAGAGCATCAATTGCTCTTAATTTATAACAGTTAAGTAAGCGCATGAGCTTTAAGACCAAGCATGTCATACAATATAACAGTTAATTCACCGCAACAAAATTTACTTTCAGTTTGTGGTAAGTCAAGGAATTTTATTCGGATTTACAAATTAAATGTTGACAGAGTCACTGAATGTGTAAATAAGCCTAATTTTAGAGAATGTAAGGTTGGCATCATATCCTGTTACTTGGAAGGACTGACGATAATGTCTCAGAAGCATCACTTCTGAAGTAATCGTTTAACTTATACTACAGTTGTAACAAATTTTATTAATTTACTTAATTTTATATTAGTTAAATTATTTTTATTTTATTTTTGTTATTTCAGTTTAGAATTAATAATGTTATTATCAATTATTATTAATATTAATTTTATTAAGCATGCAAGTCCAACATACAAATACTGCAAAGACTACAAAATGCTTAGGACTATCATCAACGCTGACTGGTACATCTCAAACTATGGCATTCATCGTGACTTAAAGATACCCTTCGTCGCAGACGTTATACGAAAAAATAATAAAAATCACACAGAGAGATTACTTTCCCATCCTACCCCAGCAATGAGGCAGCTACCAAATGACGAAGCCACATGTAATAGACGATTGAAGAGCTTACGTTTATCAGAACTATCAATATAATAATCCATAACTATCTAATAAATTCATAGTACAATCCTAATCTATTAATTAACTCATCTACTTCTACTAAAATTTAATTGCCTTATTCTATTTAATTAAAACGAGTTTTATTATTTATTGTTGATTGTTCAGACATGTGATTCTTAGTATTAATTTTTTTAATTTCCACTATGTAAACATATATACTAGATGCCAAATCTTGGCAGTTGTATAAATGAAGGGAATATTCAAAAAAAAAATTATTAATATTAGCTTTTAGATTTTTTAAGTTTGAAATTAGATATTAACGTGCCATGCCTTACACTGAAACGTATCAAAGGGAACTCATTCATAGAGGCGTAGTTAAAGAAGTACCTTTGCACAGTCGGTTAGCAGAGAGCAGGCAGGACTCACTTTCACTTAACAACTCACTTTTCCAGTGTGGAATTTCCGTTACTGTTTCCGTTGATTTAAGAATCTCAGAATGGTTACAGGCTCCTTGAGGAGGTATGCAGATTTGAGGTCAATTATTGCTTAGGCTGCTGAAGTGATAAACAACAATCCATTCACGGCGTAGAGAGAGGTTTTGAAATAACCTCGCAGTTAATAGAAAATAAAAGTACTCAAGTGTACTGACTCAACTAGCTTCAACACTATAATAAATGAAATGAAATTAAATTTAATTAATTAATTAATTAATTTGAGGAGATATATACATATATAATGCTTTACTGGGTGCTTTAAATCTGTTAAGTATATTCCAACAATATATAAAAATATCTTGTAGTAATATAAACTACACAACATACATTATTCTAACGTTGCTATATCCATAAAATATTTTTTTTATATTAAAAGTGCTATTGTAGAACATTATTATGCTAACTATTGACATTTTCTGTACATATCTCAAATTAATAATATTTTTTTGAAATAGTCTATTTTTTACGAAACTTATTTACAATCTGCAATATCAACTCTTATTTTTTTTCTTTGTCTTTAGTGAGAGTAACATTATTTTCTTCGACCAATTATCCATAGAGGCGTAGTTAAAGCAGTACCTTTGCACAGTCGGTTAGCAGAGAGCAGGCAGGACTCACTTTCACTTAACAACTCACTTTTGCAGTGTGGAATTTCCGTTACTGTTTCCGTTGATTTAAGAATCTCAGAATGGTTACAGGCTCCTTGAGGAGGTATGCAGATCTGAGGTCAATTATTGCTTAGGCTGCTGAAGTGATAAACAACAATCCATTCACGGCGTAGAGAGAGGTTTTGAAATAACCTCGCAGTTAATAGAAAATAAAAGTACTCAAGTGTACTGACTCAACTAGCTTCAACACTATAATAAATGAAATGAAATGAAATGAAATTAAATTAATTAATTAATTAATTGTGAGAAATTATACATATATATTTCTTTACTGGGTTCTCACATCTGTTAAGATTTCCAACAATATGAAAAATATCTTGTAGTAATATAAACTAACAACAAAATTTTCTAACGTTCTATATCCATAAAATATTTTTATATTAAAAAGACCTATTGTAGAACATTATTATGCTAACTATTGACATTTTCTGTACATATCTCAAATTAATAATATTTTTTTGAAATAGTCTATTTTTTACGAAACTTATTTACAATCTGCAATATCAACTCTTATTTTTTTTCTTTGTCTTTAGTGAGAGTAACATTATTTTCTTCGACCAATTATCCATAGAGGCGTAGTTAAAGCAGTACCTTTGCACAGTCGGTTAGCAGAGAGCAGGCAGGACTCACTTTCACTTAACAACTCACTTTTGCAGTGTGGAATTTCCGTTACTGTTTCCGTTGATTTAAGAATCTCAGAATGGTTACAGGCTCCTTGAGGAGGTATGCAGATCTGAGGTCAATTATTGCTTAGGCTGCTGAAGTGATAAACAACAATCCATTCACGGCGTAGAGAGAGGTTTTGAAATAACCTCGCAGTTAATAGAAAATAAAAGTACTCAAGTGTACTGACTCAACTAGCTTCAACACTATAATAAATAAAATGAAATGAAATTAAATTTAATTAATTAATTAATTAATTTGAGGAGATATATACATATATAATGCTTTACTGGGTGCTTTAAATCTGTTAAGTATATTCCAACAATATATGAAATATTCTTGTAGTAATTATAAATACAAATACCATTATTCTAACGTTGCTATATCCATAAAATATTTTTTTTTATATTTAAAAGTGCTATTTGTAGAACATTATTATGCTAACATATTGACTTTTCTTGTACATATCTCAATTAATAATATTTTTTTGAAATAGTCTATTTTTTACGAAACTTATTTACAATCTGCAATATCAACTCTTATTTTTTTTCTTTGTCTTTAGTGAGAGTAACATTATTTTCTTCGACCAATTATCCATAGAGGCGTAGTTAAAGCAGTACCTTTGCACAGTCGGTTAGCAGAGAGCAGGCATTACTCACTTTCACTTAACAACTCACTTTTCCAGTGTGGAATTTCCGTTACTGTTTCCGTTGATTTAAGAATCTCAGAATGGTTACAGGCTCCTTGAGGAGGTATGCAGATCTGAGGTCAATTATTGCTTAGGCTGCTGAAGTGATAAACAACAATCCATTCACGGCGTAGAGAGAGGTTTTGAAATAACCTCGCAGTTAATAGAAAATAAAAGCACTCAAGTGCACTGACTCAACTAGCTTCAACACTATAATAAATGAAATGAAATGAAATGAAATGAAATTAAATTTAATTAATTAATTAATTAATTTGAGGAGATATATACATATATAATGCTTTACTGGGTGCTTTAAATCTGTTAAGTATATTCCAACAATATATGAAAATATCTTGTAGTAATATAAACTACACAACATACATTATTCTAACGTTGCTATATCCATAAAATATTTTTTTTATATTAAAAGTGCTATTGTAGAACATTATTATGCTAACTATTGACATTTTCTGTACATATCTCAAATTAATAATATTTTTTTGAAATAGTCTATTTTTTACGAAACTTATTTACAATCTGCAATATCAACTCTTATTTTTTTCTTTGTCTTTAGTGAGAGTAACATTATTTTCTTCGACCAATTATCCATAGAGGCGTAGTTAAAGCAGTACCTTTGCACAGTCGGTTAGCAGAGAGCAGGCATTACTCACTTTCACTTAACAACTCACTTTTCCAGTGTGGAATTTCCGTTACTGTTTCCGTTGATTTAAGAATCTCAGAATTGGTTACAGGCCCTTGAGGAGGTATGCAGATCTGGAGGTCATTATTGCTTAGGCTGCTAGTGATAAAACAAAAATCCATTCACGGGTAGGAGATAGAGGTTTTGAATAACCTCGCCAGTTAATAGAAAATAAAAGTACTCAAGTGCACTGACTCAACTAGCTTCAACACTATAATAAATGAAATGAAATGAAATGAAATTAAATTAATTAATTAATTAATTTGTGGAGATATATACATATATATTTCTTTACTGGGTTCTCTACATCTGTTAAGTATATTCCAACAATATATGAAAATATCTTGTAGTAATATAAACTACACAACATACATTATTCTAACGTTGCTATATCCATAAAATATTTTTTTTATATTAAAAGTGCTATTGTAGAACATTATTATGCTAACTATTGACATTTTCTGTACATATCTCAAATTAATAATATTTTTTTGAAATAGTCTATTTTTTACGAAACTTATTTACAATCTGCAATATCAACTCTTATTTTTTTTCTTTGTCTTTAGTGAGAGTAACATTATTTTCTTCGACCAATTATCCATAGAGGCGTAGTTAAAGCAGTACCTTTGCACAGTCGGTTAGCAGAGAGCAGGCAGGACTCACTTTCACTTAACAACTCACTTTTCCAGTGTGGAATTTCCGTTACTGTTTCCGTTGATTTAAGAATCTCAGAATGGTTACAGGCCCTTGAGGAGGTATGCAGATCTGAGGTCAATTATTGCTTAGGCTGCTGAAGTGATAAACAACAATCCATTCACGGCGTAGAGAGAGGTTTTGAAATAACCTCGCAGTTAATAGAAAATAAAAGTACTCAAGTGCACTGACTCAACTAGCTTCAACACTATAATAAATGAAATGAAATGAAATTAAATTAAATTAATTAATTAATTAATTTGTGGTGATATATACATATATATTTCTTTACTGGGTTCTCTACATCTGTTAAGTATATTCCAACAATATATGAAAATATCTTGTAGTAATATAAACTACACAACATACATTATTCTAACGTTGCTATATCCATAAAATATTTTTTTTATATTAAAAGTGCTATTGTAGAACATTATTATGCTAACTATTGACATTTTCTGTACATATCTCAAATTAATATTTTTTTGAAATAGTCTATTTTTTACGAAACTTATTTACAATCTGCAATATCAACTCTTATTTTTTTTCTTTGTCTTTAGTGAGAGTAACATTATTTTCTTCGACCAATTATCCATAGAGGCGTAGTTAAAGCAGTACCTTTGCACAGTCGGTTAGCAGAGAGCAGGCAGGACTCACTTTCACTTAACAACTCACTTTTCCAGTGTGGAATTTCCGTTACTGTTTCCGTTGATTTAAGCACACAAAAAATCCTGTCACTTCTAAGCGAACAACTTAATTTGCTGCCTTTGACTTTCTAACAGCTTTTCGCAGTATTTGTGTTATTGCTTTTCCTGCCTTTGCACTTGGATTCGGTATTCGCTATTTGATACTTGATTCGCTTTTCACTTTCACTTTCACTTTCTATGCAGTCTTGTATCAACTAAAATTTTTTCTAACGAACCCACTAAACTGCCCCCTTCCCCCTCCTCCCACTCCTCCCCCTCGTGGTCATTTCACATTACATAGAGATATTTTTTGAAAATAAAAACAAATGTCCAATCTGAAAAAAAAAAAAAATAAAAAATTAGAAACTGTCAAACAAGCGTAAAAATCGTCAAACAGAAAAATATCGATTCGCTTCAATTGGCAAAAAATTATATATTTTCTTGTCTTTGAATTAGGCAAGATGAAGTTTTTCCTGAGTTCCTAACTCCTCACTCCCCACTGCTTACACCCCACTCCTCATTCATCGCACCTCACTCCTCAATCATCGTCCTCTAACTGCCTTGATGGGAATAATAATAATAATGAATTACAATAACAACAGGAGCAGCTGTGACGATGCGATGCGGTACGGCTATGCGGCACTGGTAGGAAGAAAGATAAATATTGTTAATAGATTTTTATTGTTTTAGGGCTGTAAGGCAATACAAATCAATTCGATTTCGATTTCGATATCGTTTTCCCAATTCTCGATATGTAAACATTAATAAAACAAGAAATTAATAACGAGGCACAGTTTTTCTGTTTTTTTAAATTATTTTCTTTGTTAAATTACAATTTTTAATTTATTGACCGCATTATTAGAATTTCAATAGTGCTTATTCCGTTCCCCTCCGATGTTTTTGGTGATTAGTTGAATATTCAATTCCTACTCGTAAATTCAACCCAAAAAATATTAGAAAAATCATAATTTCATCTCTAGTTTGGTTTTAGTTCATTTTCTACATACCGTGAGGATATATCATAAATTTAGCTCTAAGAGATATGCATATAACCTTATGTTAGGAATTAACTATAATTGTTCTGTTCATATTAATAAAGTTCTTATGAAGGCTGTACCTTACGCGCAATTAAAAAGTCACTTTGAAACTTCCCGCTTGAAGATAAGATTAATTGATATTATTCATTTATTGGAAAGATTTTTCAAAAATCCATTTGGTTAAGCCACCATTTACGCTTCACGTATAAAACAATTTTTCAAAGTCAGGCTCTGAGAAGACTTTTCAAGGTGCCATGGAACATTAGGACAAATGATATCCTCAGGGACCTTAAGATTGATCCCGATCCAAAAACACATAAAGGGTAGAGCCCTGAAGTTATTTACGAAAACTGATAGACTTACCAGCATCGCGTTATCGAATCTCAGAATGGTTACAGGCTCCTTGAGGAGGTATGCAGATCTGAGGTCAATTATAGCTTAGGCTGCTGAAGTGATGAACAACAATCCATTCACGGCGTAGAGAGAGGTTTTGAAATAACCTCGCAGTTAATAGAAAATAAAAGTACTCAAGTGCACTGACTCAACTAGCTTCAACACTGTAATAAATGAAATGAAATGAAATTAAATTTAATTAATTAATTAATTAATTTGAGGAGATATATACATATATAATGCTTTACTGGGTGCTTTAAATCTGTTAAGTATATTCCAGCAATATATGAAAATATCTTATAGTAATATAAACTACACAACATACTTTATTCTAACGTTGCTATATCCATAAAATATTTTTTTTATATTAAAAGTGCTATTGTAGAACATTATTATGCTAACTATTGACAGTTTCTGTACATATCTGAAATTAATAATATTTTTTTGAAATAGTCTATTTTTTACGAAACTTATTTACAATCTGCAATATCAACTCTTATTTTTTTTCTTTGTCTTTAGTGAGAGTAACATTATTTTCTTCGACCAATTATAGATTGAATTCAACTACATATTAACCACTTATTTCTTCCGTACCTTTTAAAGAAATCCTAATACTAATAATAGCCCATGAATGCACCCCGACACTTGCAAACATGTGTTCCAATAGTTACGTTGTCTTATATCTAAGTGAGATTCAATATTATTTCAGTGAATTTCATCTTGTTCCTATAAATCATGTTGAATCAGATATTTGGAAGATTATTAAGTCATATTACTCTTGTTTTGACAATTTACTGTAGGAATGGTTCTTTATAGGAAAAGTTTTGTAGTGACACAAATAATTTGCAGCTCATCGACGTTCTTATTTCTTCCCATGTCTATGTCACTAGAATCTCAAATTAGAGTTACTGCTATCTAATGAATTAGTATTTTATTTTCACTCGTAAGTTAGTTGTGGACTATTAGAAAAGTATTCATCCCTTCTTATCAATTTTCTCTTATAAGTAACCAGTTTTTTCCATCTTGACCCAGTTTGACTTCAATTTAATCTTCAATTCTAATTGAAATTTACTCCCTGATCTCCCCTTCCCCCAACTTCTCTCTGCTATTCACATCCTGGCTAATATTTTCATGTTGTAAAGCCTTTCATGTTATCTGCTTTCCAGATTCCAGCGGGTTATAACAACGATAAATACATATTTAATAATTCTATATTAGATTGCATTCGTAAGTTTTCACTGCTGTCAGTAGTACGGTATGCCTGAAATTATAGAATACGTGTCTTCGTAATTCTCTCAGATATTTATTTATAATATATATATTTTCAATTACTTATATTCTCAACCATCACACAATATATTTTGTAACAAATAAAGGTAATGCCATACTCCAAATTATTTTTATATATAATTTTTGTTTGAATTAGTTTCTTAGGTATCTCAACTAGAACAATGAATTAAATCATTTTTGTCTTGGTTAGAAAAGTAGGACACTGTTCACAATTCAGAAAAATAAGACAGCTATTTTTGGATACCTGAACTGGACAAGACTTTTTATAATTTTTTACAAAAATTGGAATGAATCCTATTCTGTTTTTGGATTTTAAATCGTGACTTTGGTCAAGCCCTTCGATTTT
Organism: Teleopsis dalmanni; assembly: GCF_002237135.1. NCBI lineage: Eukaryota > Metazoa > Arthropoda > Insecta > Diptera > Diopsidae > Teleopsis > Teleopsis dalmanni. Next base: position 8,046,683 of record NC_051848.1, read on the forward strand.
TATTTTCAAAGCTTGTTTTAAATTGTCAAATGCAATTTAAGTGAATAAATCCCATATTTTTTTTTTTTTTTGAATCAATACAAAATACGTACCGCCCACACAACAAACACCGTCTAGACGCATTCCGTATCTAGCCTCTCCTCAACGAACTGGAAAACTGCAGTTTCCATTGAACGTCGCTTTTTGTTTGTTTCGGTTTTGTGTAACTTTCAATGCATTTAAATCGCTGTCAACTGACAAATTACGTATGACATCGAAAGTTCAATTGACATTTATTTAAGGCCCCTCGCATTTACTATTGACATGTCGGCTTAACCATTCACCAATTGTGTCCGTGCGAGCATAAATTTACGGATACCCGGATACGCGTAAATGGGATAAGCTGATTTTGTGTACTAAATTGGCCTGCAGGTAGGAATAGATTTTCACAACTATACACAATATACACAACTATCCACAGTAGCACACAATTACACGGTTACACAGTCACAAAAACTGTGTAAATTGCGATACCCTTGAAAATCAAGCGCGCTTGCCTGTGATTTGCATTTCACCAGACAAAGTCAGATGCACTCCTGTTTTTAATGGTGTGCCGTAATTTATTGTCCTGTTCCCGTTCTCGTTCTCAGTTTTATTCTAAATGATTGGCTACTTACCGACGGAAGCCGTAAAGCGCATTCTAAAAGTCAATAGTAATTAAGCTGACACAGAAAACAGGATATCAATTCGAGTTGCTCGAAGGTGGTACCATCCATCCGCTTTCATATTTTCGCTTTTGTTTCTATGTCAATGAGACTTTTTTGGTTTTCTCGATGAAACAAAAATTATTTCCATTTCATTCAAAGCGATTTGAGAATATCAGTTGATGACAGTTTAATGTCTGGAATTATTAGTAATGATGATTTAGTTTTGTTCAAAGTAATTTCACAAAGAAATGCTCGGGTAGAAAACTGATTTATAGACTGACTTGTATAAACTTTTGTAGGCAGCTGGGTGAAGTGGAAAGAAATGGAACCTACTCAATTGACTAGAAACAGATTTAATACTGCATTTCAAACAATTTTTAAGAAAACTGTCAGATATTTTATAACAACATTGAAGCTTTAATTAGCTTGAGTATATGACTAATATCTACATAGAAACATAGAGATTCTACATAATCTCTACATAGGGTGAGTAAGTTAAAGACTCATATGTATGCATAAATCTGGATCTACATAATCATAAATAGTGGCTTAAGAAGTATGCAGGTGTCTCTTTAACAGTCACCACCGAGCTTTATTTATTTTTATAGTACAGAGTCCCGCGAGCATCCATATTATTTAAAACACTAACATTTTAAGGTTGATTTTTTTTTGTCGTAGAAATAGACACGCATAAACATAGAAACGCATAAACATAGAAACGCATAAACATAGAAACGCATAAACATAGAAACGCATAAACATATAAATGCATAAACATAGAAAATCATAAACATAGAAACGCATACACATAGAAACGCATAAACACATAAATGCATAAACATAGAAACGCATAAACATAGAAACATTGAATCACTGAAATATATAAATTTGATATTTTGATTCGTATTGTTACATTTATGAAGAGTAAATGTAGTTTCCGATACTTCCTGATATCTCTTTAATAATTTATCAGTGTGAAGGACACAGAAATCTCTTGGCAGTATAATCCAGCGATCCAGCGATGAGCGTTGAACTTATAACTACGTTTATTGTAATTATTTTAATATTAAATTATTTAAGCTTACTGGATCCTTTACATTCATCTATCGCGTTTACAAAATGTTGTAACTTTTTCTATTCAATTCACAACATAACTCAACAATATCCAAACTAATTCAGAAATTACACATAAGACAACAAAGAGGCTCGCTTGAGGATGAAAAGTCGTCGAGTGTTCATATTTCTGGTGCTAATTAAATTAAAATTTCGCATTTAGCGTTGCTAATGAAACAACTTGCCAACCTAAACTAAGTATAAGCCGTGTAAACCTGGTATGTCCCGGAGCAAAATCAGTTAAGGCAAATGCAGGATTGTGCCTGAGCGGAGCATCAAGATTGACGCCGAGTGTGATAAGTGACAAAATCAAAACACCTGCACTGAATCATGTTAAAGTCACAAAGCTCAAGTTAATTATGTCAACTTTGCAAACTACAACTGCAACAACAACAACAGCAACTAAGGGAGAAACAATAAAACATAAACAACGAAGCCAACAGCAATTTCATTCAAATATAAGCCATTATAACAGCAACAACAACAACAATAACAACAATAACAGCAACAACGACAACAACAAATTCACTTAAACCTGTACGCAAGCTGATGTTACCATTGCTGTTACCACTGCTGTGTTTGCTGTGCCTTTGCTGCTATTATAATGCGCTTTCAATAAATTCACAAATAAACATGTGCATGACATATACTCACATGCACACATACACATACAGACAGATAATTCACCCAGTGACCCAGTAAACAAAATGCAGTGAAGTGAATTTCCGAAATGCTATGACACAGTCCTAACTTAAATCTTGCTTCAGTCATTAACTTTTCTGACTTAATTCGTACTTAAGTCAGTTTTGTGACAAAAGTCCTGATTGTGAAATCGGCTTAAAGCTATTTAGACCAAATGGAAATATTTCTGTCTTCTTTTGATTTGATTTCGTGGTTCCAGAATTCAACGAAAATAACGCTGACTTTTGATTACGAAAAGAAAAAAAATGTTTGAGTCAGTATGTTAAAGATCCTTTACAGCACTAAAATACAGCACTAAAAGAAGAGCATGTTAGAGGAATAAGAAGAAAAAGAATATTCAAGAGTTACTATGTTTAATATAAGATAAAAAGATGAAAGATGATAGATGAAAGAGAAAGAAGAAGAAGAATCAGAGTCATTATGTATGTTAGAAGATGGTAGAAAAAGAAAAAGAATGTTCGAGAAGCAATATAATTAAGACCCTGATCTACCCTGAGCTGACAGAAGACGATGATAGAGAAAAAAACAGATAAATATTCAAGAGCAGTCAGTATGTTGAAGACCCTATACTGTACTGAAATAAAAGCATGATAGATGAATAAGAAGAAAAAGAATATTCAAGAGTTACTTTATTTAATATAGGATGCAAGATGTTAGAAAAAGAAAAAGAGGAGTATTTAAGAGTCATTATGATGGTAGAGAAAGAAGAAGAATGTTCAAGAGACAGTATAATCAAGAACTTGATATACTCTAAGTTAAGGAAAAGCAGACGAATACTTAAGAGCCACTATGTTTAATACCCTAGGCTACACTAAGCGAAGATCCTATGCTACTCTGCCAAAAAGAATATGATAGGAAAAAAATTGACCAAACGTCATTGAAAAGAAAATCTGATTCTGTTTTAAGTACGTAATTACTACTTAATTTAACGACCAATAAATTTTCATTAAATTTTGCGACTGAATAAAAAATTTTCAATTAACATTGAAAAACCGCTCTTATTTCGATCATTTTAAAATTTGATCATTAATTAAATCAAAACAATTCCAATTGATTAAGAATCACTAACTAATTTGCTTACTGGCCTATTAATGTGCTTCTCTAAATAATATTAAATGTTGCTGATATACAATATTTAAGCGTGTGTATGTGTGTGTGTGTGGTTTAATATTTGCTTTATTTGTTGGTATCGAACTTATTGTGATAATTCGCCTTTAGCTAACATTTTCTGCACATACGCATTCTTCAAATGCAAAGTGTATGCGCTTCCCGGCATTCCCACACACCTTAACCATGAAGTGAAGGAGTACGTCATCCACCCAACTACGTTCAAGTAAACGCCCACCAACTCATAACTTTGAGTTACTTTGTTCTGTTCTATTCTGTTCTGTTCTGTTGTGTTGTTGTGCTTTGCGTTGCTTTGCGTCGCTTTGCCTTGGTTTGTTTGCTTATGATAATTTCAAAGATTTTAATTATCAGAGAAAGCGCATGCATTGCATAAATACGCAAAAGTGGTAAAAAAAAGGACACTTCACTTGTTTTCGCCTTGTGTTTATGTGTGCGTTCATGTTTCTGTATCAAAATCTTGTTTATATATAGAAGTGTCTGTATATATATGTATGAATGCTCACGCGTAAGCGTATGTGTATGTGTATGTGTATTGTGATATTATAAGGCTTGCATAGTAGATGTGTGTGATAAAATATACAGCAAATTAATTAGAAAAGGAGGCGAATGCAGCTGCTGTTACTGTTATTGTGTTTTTTGTTGCTACTGCTACACTAACAACACTACTCTCACTCATATTATTGTTGTTGTTGCTGTTGTTTTTGTAGGAATATCTTGTATTGTTCTTATTGCTGTCGTTTAAGCATGCATTCGTTTATGCATATGTATGTATGGCTGTGTGCGAGGAGTGTATGTTAGTAGGTTCTTTGTAATTGTGCTTTGTGTGCATGTGCTTCCATTTCCTTTCATTCATGCTTTTTATTCATTTTCCTATATGTTGGTTTGTTTGTCGTTCATTCTTTTGTTTACTTTGGTGTAGCTGCTGCAGCAGCAGTTACTTGCTGCATCATGTTTCCAATTGTTATTACCGTACACTTTGTTGCTATTGTTGTTGTTGTTGTTATTGTTATTGTTCGTTTTTGTTGTTTATGTGTTAGCAACGCTCGCTTTCGTTTTACACCCTGCACCTTGCACACTGAGCCAAAGACTTTTATGAAGTGCACAGCGCCGCTTACATTGCGACACACTTTATTTGTTGAGTGTATTTTGTTGTTTTTTTGTTTTTTTGTTTTTGCGTTTTTGTGTTCTTGTGTTTTTCTGTTTTTGATTTTTATTTACCGCACATATTTAAATTGTAGCTGGGGAATTGCCTAAATTAATTTGTGACCATAAATTCACAAAATTCGCAACATAAATAAAATGCAAAAAACTATAATAAAAAACTAATTTCGACAATTGCTCTCAGAAATTTCTGTAAACATTCTTTGGACAAAAATGGGAATTAAATGCGGTAAGCTGCATTTTGTTTTACTTTTTGACTGGAACTACTTTTGGGTGCAGCCCGAGTTGCCACTGCTAAATAACAAAAAAAATATAAAATATAAAAAATAAAAATATTAAAAAATAATAAAAAAATGAAAGCAATTTGGACTTTTCGAAAATGAGGAAAAAAAATCTGGATGAAAATAATGGAAGTTAAAAATTATTAAAAATTTAAGTCAGTAAAATTTTAACAGAGAGAGTTGCATTTAGGAGGTGAACTCGTATGAATAATCAACACAACAGCAAAAAAAAAACAATCTTGTGGAAATATTATTTGTACTATATGTGAATAAGTGACATCATGAAGACTGAATGTAGAAGAAACGGAACATATATACATATACCAAGTGTTTCTTATACGTCTAAAGGCCAGGAGATCATCTTCTGCTTCAAAAAATTTTTAATTGGATATTATTGTTTTTCTTTACTTTATATAAAACAAACGAAACAGCATTACTCTGATTCCGAGCTGTATAGTAACTATCACATTATTTGGTATAGATTGTGGGTGGTGATAACTGAAAATCACATTTTTAGTCATTAGTGTGATGTATTCAGTGTCAAAACACCGCGGAAAGTAAGTTAGAATATTCCCGAGGTAAGGCATAATTAGAAGGCATAAGAAGCATGAAACCTGACACTGTCTGGAATTTAGTAGGTAGTCAGGGGATCAGGGTCCATAACATCGGTTGTTATAATCACTTGAGGTTGAAGCTTTTAATGGAAGTGTAGTAATGACTGTGGTTAATAACTCACTTCCAAGGAGAAAACTATAGCCAAGTGTATAGCTTCAATTGGTACCACTGACATCATACTGATACTTATGTTAAGAGCAACATAATGCTAAGTCTTAATGGCAGGTAAGCACTTTAAAGCCTATGGACCCTTTTTTCAAAAATTTTTCAATGAAGTTACTTTTTTTTTTTGTTGGAAATTATTATCTTTCAATGAAACAATTAATTTTAGTTTAAATAGAAATAGAGAAGAAACTTTAATTAAATTGCTTTACTACTAACTCAATTTGTATATTATACAATAGTTTTTAATGTCTTCTGTTGTTATTTGTTGTTGTTATTGTTGTTATTATTGTCAATCGATGTGGAGTTGCATTCTCCAACGTGGTGCTGTGTGAAAAAGTGTTAAATGGAATTCGCTCACTTCCAAGGAGAAAACTATAGCCAAGTGTATAGCTTCAATTGGTACCACTGACATTATACTGATACTTATGTTAAGAGCAACATAATGCTAAGTCTTAATGGTAGGTAAGCAGTTTAAAGCCTATGGACCCTTTTTTCAAAAATTTTTCAATGAAGTTTTTTTTTTTTTGTTGGAAATTATTATCTTTCAATGAAACAATTAATTTTAGTTTAAATAGAAATAGAGAAGAAACTTTAATTAAATTGCTCTCTACTACTAACTCAATTTGTGTATTATACAATAGTTTTTAATGTCTTCTATTGTTATTTGTTGTTGTTATTGTTGTTATCTTTTAATTTGTTTTATTAAAACCACAACTGATTTGTAAACATTTCGCATATTTGTTGTTGAAACTTTGAGTATAAAACGCCCCAACCGTGTTGACATGTGCAAGGCGGTAGCTGCAGAATTGTTATGCTAAACGCACGATAATCGCTATTAAGGCATTACAAACTCTAAACAGTTATAATGCGGTAAGTATGCGCAGATACAAAACTTGCACAGCACAATCGTGGCAAACATTACAACATTACAATATTACGATATTACACCATAACAGCTAAGAGCTTACGACAGCCATACGACATTAAAGCCACACCAATCCACACCAATCCGCAACAGTAGCAGCCAGCACCAGCCAGAACCAGCCAGAACCAGCCGGAGAACAAGGACGAGAACTAAAGTGAACAACCCAACAAACTGACACCAACCCAAAGGTACCAACATGCACGTCGTAAATCTAAGCGAACCTTCGCAAAACTACTTTCATTATTCATTTGTGTTTGCGTAGAGATGCCGTGTTAAGAATCCAGCTTAAATCCACCTTTTGAACGTGCGCATCAACTTTATATGCAGAACTCCAAAAAAAAAAGATACAAAAAAGATACAAAAATAAAGGCACTCTTCTAAGCGAACACTAAGCGAACACATACAAATGCAAACACTTAACTTGAATAAAAAAAAAATGAAGTGGAAAAGCCAACAAAATAGTAAGAAGAATTTTGTATACAAAGCCACGCTTCCACGTCTCAGCAATGCCGAGTTAAGGAAAAGTGCTTGACTTTACAATGCAGCGAGTGATTTATCTCGATGCTTACGGAATCGAAAGCACAAAACAAAGCAACAAAGCAACAAAGAAGCAAAGAAGCATAGAAGCACAGAAGCCTAGCGCAGCACTTTCTTACAGCCACTGCCGCTTACAGCTACGATTGCTGTTGTTGCTGCTGGTGCTATTCTTACTACAAACACCAACAACACCAACAACAACAACATGAAGAAATACTGTCCTTAATATATGTGTAAAGGTGTGTGTATATAAGCAAACCCAGCGGCACCATTATGCCAGCGCTGAAAAAGTAAGCGAGGAGGTAATAGCTCTTCGTTTTTATTTTTCTTTGTTTTCGCCATTTGTGTTCGACATAGGCAATTTCGGGGTTGAAATTATAAAAGAATGAAGAAGAAAAGCAAAGGAGTATTAAGAATTTCTTGTTTTGCCTACATTGTATACATTTAGTCTGCTTTTGATTTTAGTGAAGTGCGTGCAGTGAACAATTTTTAATTTTTAAAATCAATGTAAAATCTAAAAATATAAATAATATATAATTTGTGAATTTATCATAAACTCACTGTAAGTATATGCAAAATTAAGTAAATATATTTAAAATGATAATTGAAATTTTTGTTTTGTATTATGTAGATGCTACTGTGTCAAGAACGATTAATTGACCAATGTGCTGCGAATGCAGTCATTCTAAAGCAAGGGGTAAAATGTAGTCAGCTGTTTCAATTGGAAAATTTTACAATTCAAACTGAGGAGGATTTAATTCAATTTAATGAAGAAATCACTGCCGTTGTATTAGTTGTAAGTTAAATTATATATGTTTCTTACTTTCAATTTCAACTTATTAATATATTCACATGTAACAATTTTACTAATTCATATATTTCTTTTCATCTATTACGTTATTTATAGACTGCATCAATGAGACGCGTTATTAAAAAACAACCAATTACGCGAAAGATTTCGTGGAAATTTGGAGAATGGTACCCAAGGCAAGAAGTCCTTAAGAGCGTTAGAGAATGTGACAGCAGCACTTTTTGGTATGGTATATTGTACATAATTAACTTTAATTAACAATAACATACTTTTGTATTTACAGATGCTTTAAGTACAGATGGTAAGCCGGAACAAGTGATCGAGTCGAGTCTGGAAATCTCTTCAAGGTTTTAGTAACAGTATGTTATATTTTTTTATGTAAATATTAATATTTTAATTGTATAAAACATAAATATGAAATATAATTTATCCAAAAAAATTTATAGTATTTTATTTAAAAATCAATAGCATAGGTAAAATTTAAAAGGTAAGCGAACATGTCAGCGCTGATATGTTGCATTACAAATTCGAAAAGGTAAGCTAACATGTCAGCCCTGATATGTTGCATTACAAATTCGAAAAAGTAATCGAACATGTCAGCGCTTATATGTTGCATTACAAATTCGAAAAGGTAAGCGAGCATGTCAGCGCTGAAATGTTGCATTACAAATTTGAAAAGGTAATCGAACGATTCAGCGCTTGCCCGCAATGACATGTACGTGTTAAAGTAATTAGGAGTTTCATTTGAATAATCAGCGCTAGGCATTACCATTCAGCGCTGAGGGAATCGATTCCCTCAGCGCTGAAAGTCCCGCTGGGAATATAGGTGTGTATGTGTGTGTGTGTGTGTGTGTATGCGTAAAGGTGAGCATACACTGCACGTGCCGCTTTTGCATATTTTATTCAGCAGAAACAACAACAGAAACAGAACCAGCAGTGGCGGTGGCAAAAATAACTCATTTTAAATCCCACCACTGCGTTAAGAAACACAAGCAATAATAATAAAAAAAAACCGAAAAAAAATCGAGAAGAAAGTGAAGCAAAACATAAAACTTCGAAAAATGCAAATTCTAGAATTTAAAATAAATTTTATTGCATTCAACGAAATAATTTGTTAATATTTTATTATCTGTTGCTTATGTTTACCAACAAACAGCACATTGGCTTTCTTCACAACAACTTTTTTTTTCTTATTATATTTAAACGAGATTAACCAAATAACAATGTTTCGTTTGAACCACAACTAGTTCCCTTAACCAACGAGTAGTTTATATATAACGAACTCTTGTACTTTCTTTAACCAGTAATTTTTTCAATCAAAAAAAACAAAAACTCAGGGACTTAAAGGTAAAAAAAAGTAATAAAAAAAACAAAATTATCAAAACAAAAAAAAACAACAACAATAATTATTAATATATTAAATTAAGTTAATTAAGGTACAAAAATATACTAAGCAAATTCCATTTTATAAATCCATATGATCAGGCGAATCCTCACTCACTTTACTTAATGTTTGTAAGGTGTTTGATTCAGTACCAGCTGTTGGAAAATGCGATGGAGGATGTGCGCATCTCGACAATAACAACTTGCGATAGGAACCCACTGAATGGAACCCACTGATCGGATTGGCTGACGAAGGCTGCTGGACTCCAGCAAATTAATATATGTGTATAAATTATGTTTGCTCGTTCCCACTCGAAGGGAAGAAGTGAAATGTTTATTGCTAGAATATAATTATGATTGGTGAAAGTGTCCCAACCATTCACAAGTTCTACTTAATATAACTTAACTACTAAACCTTAAACTTAATATTCGAGCTTGTCGAAATGTTCGGGTTCCATAACCTATATAAAGCGGAACACTCAAGTTTCAATAGAGTAAACAGTCTCAGAACTGAAAATGTGTAATAATTTAAAAAGACCTTCGCATTTTAATGTTTCTTAAAAAACTATTTAATTAAAAAAGTTATTACCAACATTAATTTATATAAGCCGTAAATTGAAATTGAACATAATTACATAAAAAACTGAAGGCATATTTTTGATGGGCACTAGTGATCATCATTCATTCATTTTTAGGAGTTTTAACGGCAGATGTACCGGTAGGTTGAGCATTGAGACGCATATAGGCAACGATTTCATCCTTAATCCATTCCTTATTATGTGGAGAAAAGGTGTCAGTCCCAACGCGTAATAAAACAGCAAAATCTCGAAAACCATCCATGAATTTGAAAAGGTCACGCAGATCGTAAGTGAATACTTCAGTTGTTGGAAACAAACGTACAAGATGTTGTTCATACATCCGGCATATACCTTCAATGCATGCATCCATAGTTTCATAATCAAGGAAAGTACGTCCACTTTGGAAATTGAAGGGATCAACCAATAAGATAACTAGAGCCATTGTAAAGCAGCAGAATATGTTTAAATGCCAATGAGAAACAAATCAACTAAAATAAGCAGAAAAAAATTTCTTGTTCATATGTAACAGTTAAAATGTTTGATACTTAATTAATTGTATTAATGAAAAAAAGTTGAAAAAAGCCTTACATTTTTTAAATCCGTTACTTTTTATCTTACGAACTGAACTTGTCTATATTTCAACTCAAACGAGACGTATGCCAACGATTTGAACTCTTCAAATTAAAAGTTTGAAAAAAGTTGAAATTTTTGAGTGTAAGTAAGGCATTGCCAGACCTATTTAAAATTTGAATGCATGACATACTATGTGAAATTTACTGAGATGATGTTCGATAATTGAAGAAAACTAATTTAATTTAAACTTAAGTAAAAATAATAAATAAAATATATGTGGTATTGCTTTTTTTAAATTTAGTACAATTTTAGATT